>NC_049905.1:3673408-3909373 GCF_001411555.2 Juglans regia
ATTAGTATAACTATATTAGTATTAGTTATAGTGATTTAATATAACTATATAATATATTAGTATAAGTTATAATACTATAAGTTATAACTGTAGTCTATATTAGTATTAGTATTAGTTATAGCGATTAGCATAACTATATATTAATATTTGCTATAGTGATTTTAATTTAGTATAACTATATAATAGTATTAGTATAAATATTATTATATTATACTAGCTATATCACTGATAGTATTAGTATACTAATGTCTAATACTAATATATCACTATAGTTAATAGTATCACATAGTAATATAGTATTAGTAATTAATACTATAGTGCTTTATATAGTAATTTATATATAGGCTTAAAGTGGTTTACTAATAGTATTAGTATTAGGTCATAAATCTAATTATTATACTAATGTATATTAGAATTACTAATATATTTATCAAAATGAATATGTTGAGAATTTATTAGGTCAAAAAATATAATTAATACAAGATATTGTTATATAAAATTGATATGAATAATACTTTAGTTATTATACATTAGTATTATATGTTATTATAAATTTATAGATTAGTGTTTATCCATTAGTATAGTATTATAATATTACATGTTGATGTTATTATGCATCTTAGTGTTTATAGTATATTATATATACATTAGTATTACATGCTATTATATTTATACATTAGTAATTTAGAACAACATGGTAGTAATATTGTAAATTTTTAGTAGTATGATATTTACATATAGTCATATACTAAACTATTATTAGTAAATTTAGTCTTAATATTATAGTGTAAATATATTATTTAACTAGTATAAATATAAGTAATTTAGAAAAACACATATTTTGTGCATAATATATAAATTATATTATGCACAAAATACTATACAATGTAGTATATATATTATATTATAAGTTAAGTATAGTAGGAATCTTACGTTCGAACGTTTGAAGTTAACGTTCGAACGTTAAACTAAGAGGCGGGAATTTTCCCGCTCGATGTTTAATATCTGTGTGATTATTCAGACGTAAGGATGTTTATACTATACGTTCGAACATCAAATCCGTCAACGTTCGAACGTTTATCTATAAATCTACGAACGTTCGAACGAAAAATTGTGATACATTCGAACATATATGAGGAAAGTGCGGGAACTTTCCCTCTAGATTTCATGTTATATCATAAGAAGGGTACGTTCGAACGTGTATTTTAAACGTCCGAACGTTCTGGGCGGGAATAATTTTAGAATTAACGTTCAGACGTTTGAAGTTAACGTTCGAACGTTTAAACTAATAATTTTAGAACTTAATCAGTACGCGCACGGGAGGATGTCCATTATTTCTTCTTCTCCCGTGCGCGCAACAGAAAGAGAGAGAGAGAGAGAGAGAGAGAGAGAGAGAGAGAGAGAGAGAGTTAGAGTGAGAGAGAGTTGAGTTAGAGAGTGAGAGAGAGTTGAGTTTTGGTAAGATAATATTTTTATTTCGTGTCTTTATTTAAATTTTATGATATTTATAGAATGTGTTTTTGTTATAGAATATTTCTAATAAGTTTGTGTTGTATTTTTTTGAAGGATTGCTTGTTTTGGGAAGTTTGAAGATTTTGATTTGTAAGAGAATATTGTGAGTGCTAGGTATATTTCTAAACTTTATCAACATGTTGTTGTGATTTGATGCTTACTCTTTATCATATTGTGATTATTGTTTGTATAGTTTGTAAATAGTTTGTGAGTTATTCTAAATATGTTGTGATATAAATTTGAAATATTGTGTTTATTATTAAAAATATATTGTCATTAGGCTTTGTTAATACATGTTTATTGCTTACTCAAGTTTAGAAATATGTTAATACATGTGGCATGTTATTTTGTGAATATATTGTGAGTTATCACTTTTATATGTTGTGATATGGATTTGATATATTGTGATAATAGTATTTAAGTATGATAATTAAATATTTATAATAATAATTAATATATAAGTAATAACAAGCATAAAAGTAACTCTTTAAGAATTATAATAATTAAAATTATTGTATAACTATTGAAATTTAAGTATGATAATTAAATATTTATAACAATAATTAATATATAAGTAATAACAAGCATAAAAGTAACTCTTTAAGAATTATAATAATTAAAATTATTGTATAACCTTTGAAATTTAAGTATGATAATTAAATATTTATAATAATAATTAATATATAAGTAATAACACGCATAAAAGTAACTCTTTAAGAATTATAATAATTAAAATTATTGTATAACCATTGAAATTTAAGTATGATAATTAAATATTTATAATAATAATTAATATATAAGTAATAACAAGCATAAAAGTAACTCCTTAAGAATTATAATAATTAAAATTATTGTATAACCATTGAAATTTAAGTATGATAATTAAATATTTATAATAATAATTAATATATAAGTAATAACAAGCATAAAAGTAACTATTTACGAATTATAATAATTAAAATTATAGTATAACAATTGAAATTAAGTATATCAATTAAAATTATACTTTAAGAATGATGATCTTGTACACAACGAGGAAATATTATCTTAAAGAAATGTTGAAATTTTAATTTAATTGCTTGACTGTCATAGTCTCTCCTGCCTTGAGAGTTGTCAAGGTCGGACAGTTTGTGACGGTTAAGTAATTAGACTAAAATTTAAACATTTCTTCAAGATAATTCTTCCTCGTTGTGTACAAGGCATGAAACTTAGGGTCACATAATTATCTTCCATCTCTCTTTAATTTAACAATATAACACTACTTGAAGGTGACATTGTTAATGTAAACAACATGGAGACATTGTTAGTATGATTTTTTGCTAGATGCGTGTGACATTGCATAAATACCCTTAGACCCGTTCGGGAATCAGTGTACATTTATGTGTCCACTGATTCCTGAATTGTCCAGTGTGGATAGTTTGAGATTATATTATCTGTAGTATACATTTTTGTTACTCGCTACTTTCCACGTTTAATATGAAGTTTCGGTATCTTCTTCTATTGTTCTTCGGGTATACTGTTCGTAGGGTCACAATCCCGATATTTGAACATGTATACTTGGAGAATTATGGGGAGGTGCTGCTGGAATTTCTACTAACGTGGAAATTAGTAGAGTGACGAGATTTGTGTAATATGGAGAATATAATCTCGAATGGGATAGGACCAACTACCTTATCAAAAAAGTAATGAGAATTGGAGGCAAGACATGCATGTGAATTTTCAATGTACGTGTTATTAATATCTGGATGTTTTTAGAAATGGACAAAAATTAGATGCGTCTGGACGATAGACTTGGAAAGGATTATGTACCCTATGTATGTGGAGTAAGAACTTTAATTGATTTTGCACGGGCCTCTGCTGATAGTCGTGGTTACATTAAGTGTCCATGTCGAGGGTGTAAAAATTTGTGTGCGATAGGATTGGATGAAGTAGAGCGTCATATATTTGTGAACGGTATGGATCTGGGGTATACGCGATGGGTACTGCATGGTGAGCCGTATGAAGGGTCAGCAGATGTATTGGTCGATCATCACAATTATTTACGGCACATGGATGATGATTATGAGCATGATGAGATGGAGGAGATGTTAGGTGACATTGGAGCTGGGATGTTTATGGATGAGGTTAACGACAATGCCTCAAGTGGTGGATCAGGGACTGATTGTGAAAATTTTCCTTCACTGTGGGAAGATGCAAAGCGCGAGCTTTACCCAGGTTGTACAAAACATTCCAAAATGTCGTTTATTGTGCGGTTGCTTCACATAAAATCATTGTGTGGGATGTCGACGAAAGCAATAAACATGGTATTGGACTTATTTAACGAGGTGCTTCCCGAAGGGTCTGCATTGCCTAAGAACTTTTATGAAGCGAAACAGTTGAGAAAGGGATTAGGATTTGAGTACAAGTCCATACATGCATGCAAGAATGATTGTGTATTGTTCTGGAAGGAGAACGAGGAGAAACAAGCATGTCCTGTATGTGGAGAGTCGAGGTGGAAAGGTAAGAAAAACGTGCCGGTTAAGGTGTTGCGGTATTTTCCCTTGAAACCTAGGTTGCAAAGACTATATATGTGTAAGAAAACAGCTCATGATATGAGGTGGCACGAGGAGAAAAGAGTTAAGAATGACGGGTATATGAGGCATCCAGCTGATTCACTTGCGTGGCAGTCTTTCGATAATCAGTATCCAGAGTTCGGGTTAGAAGCTCGGAACGTGCGCCTGGGACTCACAACCGATGGATTCAACCCTTTTGGGAATATGAGTACAAGTTATAGCACTTGGCCCGTTGTATTGATTCCGTACAATCTTCCACCATGGAGGTGCATGAAGGCGCCAAACTTTTTGTTAACTTTACTCATCCCTGGCCCTAGATCACCTGGGAATGATATTGACGTATTCATGCAGCCGTTGATTGAAGAGCTGAAAGAGTTATGGGAAACAGGGGTTAGAACTTATGATGCATCTAAGTCGACATCTTTTCAGATGCATGCTGCGGTAATGTGGACCATAAATGATTTTCCGGCGTATGGGAATCTTTCCGGCTGGAGTACGAAAGGGAAGTTAGCGTGTCCGACGTGTAATAAAGAAACTGCTAGTGAGTGGCTAAAATTTTCTCAGAAGTTGTGTTTCATGTGTCATCGACGTTATTTACCAGCAAATCATGCATGGAGAAGAGAATGTGCCAAGTTTGATGGGAGAGTAGAGGATAGGATTGCACCAAAAGAGTTGTCTGGAGAAGAGATAGTGGAACAACTGCAACATGTTAGAGCGAACAATTTTGGCAAAGGTCGGGGAAAGAACAAGAGAAAACGAGCCGTATCAGAATTGAATTGGACAAAACGTAGTATTTTTTTTGATTTGCCGTATTGGTCGTCATGCAAGTTGCGACATAGTTTGGATGTAATGCACATAGAGAAGAATATTTGTGATAATATACTGGGTACATTGATGAGTATTAACAAAAAGACGAAAGACACGATCAAGACGAGGAAAGATCTTGAGAGAATGGGAATTAAACATAATCTGCATTTGCGGGTGGAAGGCAACAGGGTGGTCATGCCGCATGCATGTTTTACGATGACGAGGGAGGAGAGGATTGATTTCTGTAAATGGTTGCAAGGTGTGAAGTTGCCAGATGGTTATGCTTCAAATATTGGTAGATGCGTGAGTCCTGATGATTGGAAAATCAATGGATTGAAAAGTCATGATTGTCACATATTTTTGCAGAAGTTATTACCTGTGGGAATTCGTGGGAAGCTGACATCTAATGTACGTGTCGCCATATCTGAACTATGTATGTTTTTCAAGGATTTGTGCGCTCGGGTAGTAAATCGAGATGTGTTGTCGAAATTGGAAGAAGACATTGCTACTATTCTATGTAAATTCGAGCAGATCTTTCCACCATCATTTTTTGATGTCATGGTCCATTTAGCAATACATTTACCGCGAGAGGTACTTCTGGGTGGACCGGTGCAGTTCCGTTGGATGTATCCAGTTGAAAGATATTTGGGTCGATTAAAGCGCACTGTTGGGAATAAAGCCAAAGCTGAGGGTTCAATAGCAGAGGCTTATATATACGATGAATGGTTAACATTTTGCTCTCTATATCTTCGTGGTGTTGAGACACGATTTAGTCGTCAAGAGCGAAATGCTGATCTTGCTACTCCGCCTCCTCGTGAGCTATCAGTGTTTTCCCAGAATGTACGACCCTTGGGTGCACAAACAGGTTACGATTTAATTGATGGAGAGTTGGGTAAAGTTCGGTGGTATGTGCTAAATAACTGCCGAGAGATTGATGATTATCTTAGGTATGTCATTTAATTTATTTGAATAATTATAGTTTTCTTTAAATTAATTAGAATTGTTGTGCTCAAAATATACTTCTTTTGCAATATGTTATAACAGTGACCACATGGACAAACTTAGAACGGAAGGCGTAGAAAATATAGAGGCAAGACACGAGGAAGAATTTCCCGGATGGTTTGAAGAACGTGTATGAACTAAAATTATATATATGTTATATTGTGAAATTTTTAACTCTGGATAATAAAATAATAAATATATACTATTTCAATTTTTAGATTTTGGAACAACGTGCTCGTGATCCCGGATCAATTTCTTCTGAATTGTATGCATTGGCCCGTGGTCCCTCAAATAGAGCACTTCGATATACTGCATGCACGGTTCGAGGTTATAGATTCCATACTTTGGACCGTGAACGTAATAGAAAGACTCAAAACTGTGGTGTGTTGGTCGAGGGGAGTCATGGAACAGATGATATTGACTATTATGGTGTCATACGTGATATTATCGGATTGAAATATCTGGGTGGGTCTGTAACATATGTCTTCAAATGTGATTGGTGGGATCTAAGCGGTGGTCGGGTTTCGATACATAGGGATAATCACTTTACGAGTGTCAATACTGCATCTAAATGGTACGAAGATGATCCATTCGTATTGGCTTGTCAAGCTACCCAAGTCTATTACTTGATTGATCCAATGAAAAGTGCTGATGAAGATAGTGGGGAGATAACTTGGCGAGTCGTACAAAAATTTGTTCCTCGAAATATATATGAAGCAGGAACGAGTGCAGATTACGAGAATAGTGGAGATGAAGATGACAATCCGATTGTTGAGGCATACCAGGAAGATGGAGAGGGTATTAACTTGTTTGTTGACCTCGGTGCACTCGAGTTGCTCCCCTTGTGTAGAGATGATGTCCCACCCGTACATCTCGACCCGTCTGTATTAAATGATCATTCAATTCAAGTCAGTTTGGAGGAAGATGAAGAAGACGAGTCAGAAGATGAATACGAATCAGAATCCGGGCAGGAGGTGGATAATGATGATGAAGATGTTATTGATGGAGATTCTGAAACAACTATGGAAAATTCATCTGAAGAGTAAAAGTACTAAATATTTTATTTATATAGGTGACTATAAAATATCTTAAATTTTCATAATTTCTTCTAATTAATTTTCTTTGATATAATTAATTATTTTAAAGAATGCCGCCAAAACGACAACGAAGAAATGTGCCTCCGCCAAGTCCAAGTCCTGAATCCATTGAGGACTCCCCACTTGAGGAATCCGTTCCTGAAGATCAAGCTAACACAGAAGAGAACAACAGCCAGTCGACACCTACCAGTAAGGAAATATTGTCGTTGATAATTATATATATAGTTAATACTTTTTTCTCAATAACTATATAATTATAATTATAGTATATCTATTATTATCATGTAGTTGATGCATCTGCACGTCGCGGTCGTGGCTATACACGTGGAATCTCTCTTGAAAAAAATAGAAGGCACGGTAAACTGAAGGTCACAATTCCTGATAATTCCACTGGAGGAGTGGATGATAGTGCAGCAGCGCTTTCCTCCTATATTGGCACAGTAGTTCGAGCTTATGCTCCATTTTATGTGCGCTCATGGCGAGATGTTCCGAATGAGATTAAGGAGCACATTCGAAGTCGTGTGCTGGTGAGTTTACTTTTCAGTACATTTTTTTCACTTAGATTAATATATTATATTTTTTACCTGATTCCCTTGTTAGGATGAATTCGACCTCGACTTTGGCCGTAGCGAGGATTTGAGAACCGTGAATGAGTTGATGGCTACACTATTCCGACGTCACAAAGGACGATGTCATGACCACTTCAAGAAGTTTGAGACGTTGGAAGAGGCTGTGCAGTCTCCTTTTCAGCAGATGAAGTTAGATGATTGGAGAAAGTGTTGTGATCTTTTCGCATTTCCAGATTATCAGGTATTTTATATTTATATCTTTTAATTATTTACATTCATATTCGTTTTATACATTATATGTATACATATTACAATTAAAATTTTTAATATATTTTGTAGCACTTGAGTTCTACAAATGCACAGAATAGATCCGTTCTGACTGTCCACCATCGTGCCGGTTCAAGGTCATTCCACCGTCTTGCTGAAAAAATGGTAATTAAAAAATTATAGAATTCATTTATTTTCCTGATATTCTTTCTGATAAGTACTAACATTATCTTTTTAAAATTGCTAATATTGTCGCTTTGTTAGAAACGTGATGATCCTGAAAACTTTTCCCTCATTCATGTCTATGCTGCTGCTCACACTAATGAGCATAGTGAGTGGATGGATCCTGTCGCTGCAGATAATTATGTAAGCAGTGTTAATTTTGTTAAATAATTTTTTTATAGAACATTTTAATAGTTTATTTCTTATTTCTATTTCTTTTAATACGTTACTAATTATTTACGATCATTACCTTTTAAATTGCAGAACAAAATGTTGGAGATGCAGTCGACTTCTGCGGAATCCTCTCCTAGTGACATAGACATATTCACCCAAGTGCTCGGGCCGCAGTCTAGTATGGCAAGAGGTTTGGGACGATCTATCAAGCATAAATGTTCATCCTCCTCAACCTCATCGGCTTCACAAATTAATAATCTTACAGCAGATTTAGAAGCTGCACGGCGTGAGAATGAGTATATGAGGTCGAGACAGCAAGAGTTAGAGTCTCTCTTAGAACGACAGTCTCATTTAGAGACGCGTTTGCAGGACCAACAGAGAGACCAGGAGGAAAGAATACGCAGTGAAGTGCAAGAGCAAGTGCAACGAGAGATGATGGTGCAAATGGAGCGTGTTATGTCGTTGCAACAGAATCCCCGTGGGCGAGGGAAAAAGAAGAAATAAATTTTATCAATATTTCTGACTAGTTTTAATATCTAATTTTGTACTTTTATAAGACATTGTTACTTGTTAATTGGGTATGTAATATAATACCATTGGTATTTTATTTTTAAATTTTATGAAATTAGTATTTCTGATCTGTACGTTTGAATGTAAATAAAAATCGTTCGAACGTTGGTTCACACTGTAACAAACGTTCGAACGTAAATACAATTGAATCGTTCGAACGTTAAACCGACTAACGTTCGAACAAAGAACTTGCATTCGGACGCTCCTTCGTTTACATTCGAAATAACGTCCGAACATTAAACACGCTACGTTTGAACATTTACGATTACGTTCGAACAAATATTCGAACGTTTATTGTAATTAACGTTCGGACGCATTAACATGCGAACGTAAATATGATACGTTCGAACGATATACAACAAACGTCAACTTCTCTCATTCGAACGCCAATCGGGTCGGGTATAACGTCCGAACGTTTAATTTTACGTCCGAACGTGGTTTTCTGTGACAGTTCATAACCGTCACAAAAAAAGGAACGTTCGAACGTTGTACCGAACGGAACACTTCCAACCGTCATTAAAAATATTTTTTGTGACGGTTGAACAGTAAACCGTCACCAAATGTTTTCTGTGACGCACTTTACGTGACGGTCATGGTGACGGTTTCAAACCGTCACCAAATATGTTTAGTGACGGTTTGCCATTTTTTTGTGACAGTTTCCTCTGTCACAAAATACACATTCTGTTGTAGTGTAATAAACTATTTACAGTTACGATCCGTACATTGCACAGATTGTAGGCTCGTATATGTAATGTTATGGTTGTGGCCGAGGGGAATAATTAATTATGACTTAATTAAGTCATCATCTCCCACTAATAATAATAATAATAATAATAGCGAGATGATATATTATATCAGCATACGTACGTACGGTAGTGCTTAAATACGAGAAACCAATTAAGCACAAACGTTAATATATATCCGCTGAATCTAAGATCGATCATGATGACAAATATATATAATAATATTACATACAGTCATAGAATACGTAAGTATCGTATAATCATTTTAAAAAATAATGAGATCTATTATTAAAAAATTAATTTTTTTTTAATGTTAATAATATTACATGCATGCATATGATGCCCATTTGGCCTCGTTTCAAACGATTACGTACGTACAATTAAAAGATGGGCAATCAATCAAAATCATGAAAGGTAATAAATACCATAAACATGCATCACATCTTCATTGTCACAAGTCAAATATCATTAATGTGATCACATGTTCATTGACATAAGTAAGTATAGATATGGTACGGGATGTTATGGGTAACCACACGTTAGCTGTGCGGCCTTCATTTCTTCAGGATAGGGTTCATCTACTACCGATTACTATAGCAACACCTTTTTTTAACAACCACACGTTAGCTGGATCACGTTATGCTAAGTTGGTAATCACACGTTAGTTGTGCAACCATCATATCTTCAGGGACTACGTACCGGTGACTACAACAGACAAGTACTGAGACTTAAAGCTACGAGCGACAGTTTTGGAAAATATCCCGTCTTCCAGCTAGCTGCCTCGCAAGTAATTAGTACTTGATCATCTCTCTATCCTTTAATTTGATCAATGATATAAATTATTAAGAAAAATCATGCTATATTTTCTCAAGTCATTGATATTAGTATTAGATTTCACTTTCAAGTTATTTATAAATTTAGGACTGTAGTTAATTAATGTACTCAGAAAATCAACGTTGAAAATTATTCTATATGAAATTTGCGGCCTCTCTATGCTCTTGAACACATGAACATCTTTTTTTTCTTCTAATGTTTCTGCTCACCAGAGATAGATTGTAATATGTGCTGATAGATTATGATGGAAACAAAGAGTACGACTGCCTTTTCTGCGGCTGTTCCTAAATTACTTGAGAAACATAATTATGAGGAATGGGTGATTCCGGTGCGAACCTACTTCAAGAGTCAAGATCTTTGGGAGGACATTATTAACGATGTGTTTCGTACACTTACGAAAACACGAGGAGTGGGGGGCATTGGTGGAGGCCGGAGAGTCTCCGATACTAAAGTCAGTATATCTCCTTAGTAGTTTGTGCGTGATCAGTTTAGAGAAATTAAAGAGAATTATTTATACATGGAGATCGGCTTTAATACTATGTTTCCAGGTGGAGACAACTCAAACTAGCACGGTTCATCAGGGTTTCGGACCGGGTTTCTAGTATACCCAGTTCAAAACCAGGATTTCAAATCCCGGCCGGGTCCTAGCCCGGATTATCACGGGTTATAACCTGGTCCAGTACCCGAATGAACCCCAGTTTTAGAAACCCGAAAATCTAGGTACCGAATTGTACCAAAGCTTCTTTTTTTTTTTTAAGTTCATATCTAATTAAATTTAAAAACATAATTTTTTTTTCCAGTAAAAGCCTATATTTTATTAAAGATTTTTCAAGAAAAATCCATGTTTGAAATCATAATTCTTTTACGTAAAAGCCTATATTTATTTAAAAAATCTCAAAACAAAAAATGTTGAAAATCAAGTTGAAACGCATAATTTCAAAACAAAAATTTCAAACCATAATTATTTTTAATATATAAAAGCCTTTATTTTATTAATTTTTTTTTTATTTCTAAAAAGTCAAGTTTGAAACGCATCATATTTACGTTTTAAAAATACTAAATGCGTGTAAAAAAAATTCAGTATTCATCTATACATGCATGCATCACAATGTATTCCACTACACATTACATTACTTGTTATACATTGCATTACAAAATACAAAATTACAATATATGAATTACAAAATCAGTAGCATGTCCATCAATAATTTAATCTCACACCAAATGTGATATCCCGTATTTTAGTGTATTTCAACTAAATGATTATTTTAATTAATTTAAATGTTGGTTCTCTTGTTTTAAAATTTATTGGGTTTCTCGTTGGTTTATTTCATTATTTTAAGTTGTGAAATTTATTTTGATGTGCTTTCCTAATATTAAATATTGTTTCTCATTTAAATTTTTCTTTAATTTAAATTAGTTGTTTGTGGGTTTTAAAATTATTGTATTGTTGGATTTGATTATTTTATTTTACTTAGTCTTTGTGTTTAAATTATTTTATTTAAATTTATTGTTTTGAAATAATTTTCGTTGGATCATTTTGTGACACAAGATGTGAGGATTGGATCTCATTTCTTTCCCTCACTTTTTCTTTTTCCCTTTTTCTTTTTCTTTTTCTTTTTCTTTTTCTTTTCCTTTTTCTTTTTCTTTTTCTTTTCCTTCTCTTTCTTTTTCCTCCTTTTTTCTCCCTTGCTTCTCTCCTGCGAGCGACGTCTTCTCCTTCCCTCCCCGCCGCAGTGCGCCTCCGTCCGGCAACATCGCCCCTCCCAACCTCTTTCCCTTCGGCCGGCGATCCCACCCGTGTTTTCAGCCCCTCTCGCGCCACGAAACTCCCCCACGCGTGGCTTCAAGCCGCACTGCTTTTGGTGCTCGCGCGCAGCCGTCGCGCCACCACTGGCCATCACCTTTTCACCACACCATCCTCGACCTCCCAGCTACCTAATGCACCCATCCTTGGCTCCGATCTGCCACTAGTGAAGTCCATCTATCTCCATCTCCGATTTGAGCATTTTGGCCTTCAACCACATTTTACACCTCTACCCACGGCCAACCACCACCACCATTAGCTTCACCGACATCCCTAAGCCATTCCCTAGCAATCTCGGATCTTGGTTTGTCCCCTTTCAAAAGTGGGTTTTTGAGACCTACGGCCACAGTGCATTTTGCACTATTCCGTTGCTGTGCCGCCACTTCTTGCAACTCCGTGATCCTTCAGAAATTATAATATAGCGCTGTAAATATTTTTCCCAAATAACTTTCGTGATTTAAATATATTTTTGCACTAACTCATTTTATTGTGATCTGGTTGGTTATGCCGGACTAAGTCCGAGGAGTAGGAGGTCGGATGGATTGGAGAATGGAGTTGTTTGTGTGTTTGGTTTGTGTTGGCATTGTTGGTTGTTGGATATTGGTGTCGTGTCTTGTTCATTGCATATGTGTACGTATGATCATGTTTGTAAATGAAAACTAAGTTTTCTTGTACTTGCATTTATATTCATGTATTTATTGAAAACTGAGTTTTCATGTGAGAAATGATTTTGAGTATGTTTGAAATGACTGGATTGACTAGTTTGAGAAAAAGGAAAAGAGACTGTAGGGATGGTAGTAGAGTCCCGCCTGTGATTCCCGCCTACAGTGCTCTGATAACTACCTCTTATGTGAAAATGAACTGTAGGGATAGTGGTAAGCAGGGATGGTGGTATAGTCCTGCCTGTGATTCCTACCTACGGTGCAAGCGATAGGGATGGTGGTATAGTTCTGCCAATGATTCCTGCTTACGGTGCAAGCAGTAGGGATGATGGTAGAGAGTCCCGCCTACGGTGCATGCGATAGGGATAGTGGTAATCAGGGATGGTGGTAGAGTCCCACCTGTGATTCCCGCCTACAGTGTCAGATAAATGATTTTGTTGTCGGTTTATGATTTAATGGTTACGAGCACCATTTTCTGGGAAAATGGTTGGTTTATTGATTTGGGCCATTTGCTGGGAAAATGGTGGGAAAATGTTTTTAAGGAAATATTTTGGTCAAATGGGGTTTTTTTGGCGTGTGTTGGAAAATAATCATTTTCAGAAAAAATGAGGTTTTGGGATCTGTTTGTTGGTTGCATTAATGCATTTTTATCTCAAGAGTTGTTTGGATTATTACTTACGTGTGGTACCATTTTATGGTATCGCAGATTTTGATGCAGATGAGGATGATGAGCCTTAGGCGTTGGCTCCGTTGGAAGAGCAATCTGGGATTGCTCTCGTGTGTCGAGATTCATTTTATCACTTGTTTATGTATTTGTCATTTGTAATATATTTTGGGATGACTGTATAACTTTTTAAAGGTAATTTGTTTTGGATATTTGTATTTAAATTTCTGGTACTTAGTTGACTTATTTATATTAACCACTGCGACTTTTGTTGTGCATTGTTACATGTTGCACACACTTGAACACATTTTGTTGGGATGCGTGACCATTGTTACCATCATCCCGACGTCACGATTCCCGCATTTCTGGACCTGGGAGTCGGGGCGTCACACCAAATAACAACTTCAAGTGATTGGACTGAAAGAGATTATGTAAAAAACAAAAAGTTTCAAGTCAAAAAGTGTTCAGGATCGAAAGAAATATTTCATTCCATCTAACTTGTAGTCATCATGCTTCTCAAAGAACATTTTTCACAAAAATGAGCGAAGAGGGAAAGAATGCAAGGGCAGTAATAAGTATATGAAGTACTTAAAACAAGCAGAGAGGGAAAGAATGCAGTAGAGATGCAAATATGTAATGGCACTTATCCAAACCTCACATGATCCACCAAGTAGTATAATGTAATATTGTTGTATTCGGCAATCACAAATAATTTATTAAGAAAATATACAACCTATATGATTATGATAAGATGGATGAGTGGTGACACAAGGAATATGCAACATTTAATAAGATCATAAAACAGTCGAATAAAAGATGATAGATCCATGTTCAAGACCTAGAGATGCAAGTGTGCAGAAGATTAAAATGAGGGTCAAAAGGACAGAAACAGGCCAAGATTAATTTCAAGTATCTCTAGATTTTGATGATGTGCCAAATAGATTGGATGACTATGAATACATTTTATCGTTTACAAAGTCCTACAAATTTATTTGGTGAAACTGGACTACCTAAATGATATCATGAAAGTCTTCATGGTGATATTGACAATTCCTTTTAGAAAATTGGATGCGGTTAACGCTTTCTCGGATTGTGACAATATTAGGATCTGTTTGTAGCATTACTCTTTCTTACACTTCACATCAACTATGACATGGCCATCACATGATATTATACATATAACATTTTACTAAACTCTATTATAATCTACTCTGCTTCTCCATTCTTTAAGATAATCTATAAAGCATACCTTTGAAATATAAGTACAGTAGCTAAATATTGCTCCTAGTGATCGACTCTCCAAGTTGTTTCCAATTACATGTCTTCCTGAATCTTCCCCCAAATTTTAATTTGACCAACTATTGTTACCCTGAAACATAGAATAGTGATTTGGTTGGAGCTACAGAGTACAGACTACAAGGAGCTTCTACTAGCATGGAACATGCTGACAGATCATAACAAAACAATACATTTTTATACAAATCAACAATAAGAAAGCATAGAGCAATAAAATAAAATCAACAACAAAAAAGAAAGTAACGTGAATGGTGGGATTATAACAAACAGTAGGCAAACGCATGGTAGTTATCATTTTGGGGCAAACAAAGAGCAAATCTTTGATCATTCATTTATATGGCTATCAACAACAAATCATGAGAACTAGAAGAACCAAAACGTAAACCCTAAAAAACTTAAATAAAAAAAAATCATGTTTAACAAAAAAATAAATAAAAAACAGATCTAGGAAACTAACTACATATATTATATACCCACATACGATTTGTTCAAAGGAATTGCTCATAGATCGATCGATTGATCGAGAGAGAGAGAGAGAGAGAGAGAGAGAGGAGACTTACCGAAGTGAGAGAGAGAAGAGAGTCTTACCGAAGTGAGAGAGAGAAGAGAGACTTACTGATCAAAAGTCTGGCCAGCAGCGATGGCAAGAGAGAGAGACGGCGGCAAAACTTGAAGGAGAAGTCTAGGGTTTCATGGCTTGAGGGGGAGAGAGAGAGAGAGGAGAGCAGAGAGATAAGATTGCCAATATTATAATTTCAAATCACACGGGTGGGGGCTTTAGACTATAGGCTTAGATATATTTTTTTTTCATTAAAACTGGGTACTGGGGTTAAAATCCGGTACGCTGGTGTAATACCGTAACTAGCTTGGGTTGGACTTGTTATGGGTGATGCGGGTTCCGGACCAGGCCAAAAAAACATTAGGTCTGGATGAATAGTCTTAGCTCATGCCTGACTTCGGGGAGTCCATGTCACTTCAACTGTTCACTTAGTTAGAATCCTTAAATACGGCGTGGCTTCTGGGGTAGCGTCATTAATGCGACGAAGAGTCCGAGGAGTGGCGCCAGTGGCTCTCTAACTCACTTTACCCTTCAAACGTTCCCTATTAAGCCCCTATATGCTTGTTGTCAGGAGAACAAGGGTTTTCCATATTTCCCGCCTACCTGCTTGCACAGGTTCCCGAGGGTAGGGTGTCATCGAGGTGGTGTCAGGGCAGCGACTCTCATATGCCACTACCATCTATCTGCTTTCCCCACATAGGGGTTGTTTCCTGAGTGGGTTTTGCTCATGGACCGAGTACTCTGCAGAGGCCCACTGACTCCTTTTAGAGGAGGGTCGTTGGGCTTGGTTGGGCTCTCTGACTTACTTCCTCAGTGGTCCCTCATGGGCTTACTATATGGGCCATATGGGAGGTAGTTCCTGACGATAAAGCGATACGATTGAAGGCCTTTCCGGAGAAGTTACGTCGTATTGCTCTAGTCAAATAATGGGTACAGAATCACCCATTTGATGTGATTGGGGAGAAAGATACAAGGGCATTTTACCTCCTCTTGGTCACACCATTTTTTACTTCCACGTCATTCCCATACAGTCCAAATCAACCCCAGCTCGGAAGTGTTCCCTGAGCCCTCCTCCCACAGGCAAGGGGAAGAAACTCGGCACGGAGGTTGCTAGGGAAGACAGTAGCCAGTGTCCGCTCCTCGATTTCCCTTGGGGCAATCCTCGGTGCTGATTGAGGTGCGACGTTCCCCACCATTTCTGCCTGCCCCATTGCCAGCCCCATCTATCCATTCGTCGAGTCCACCAAGGAGGCAGGGGGAAAGAGCTCGTCACAGTCTCGGACCCTGTGGTGCCAGCCGAGTCGATCGGCCTGCGTAAGTTGTCTTGGGGGGCCAATATGCTCTTAACACATTTCTATAGGGCCCTCCTGGAACCGGCTCCTCATCGGTCAACTCTGGTAGAGTCTCTTCCTATGTTGATCGTAGAGATAATCCCCTCCTCTCCATCCAGAGTGCAATCCGCCATCAAAGGTCAAGTCTTCGAGGGTGCCGTTGAGAATCATAGGAGACTTCAACCCAGGTGTGGAGAGAATGTCTTCCCCTAAGTCCCCTCGCACCAGCCGTCACAAGAGAGCCTTGTTTCTGCCATCGCCGAGGAGCGTGTCGGGAGAAAGTTTGGAGGAGAAGGAGTGGAGCCAAAGTTGGTCATGGTTCTTGACCTTGCTGCTTAGAATACAACCACTGTTCTCTCTCCCGTGCCTGTCGCAAGGTCTCCTACTGCTAAAATTGAGATGATCGTTGATGCGAGGATCGAGGGAGAGAGTTTGTGGAACCCTAGTGAGAGAGGGGAGCCTCAAAGTTCTGCCGAGGAACTTTCTTCTGCCACCGAGGGTCACCTTCTCTCCCAGTCCTCCCTGCAGAGAGGGTCGTGGGTGCAGTTGAAGATGTAAAGGTGACTACCAGGCCATCCCTCGAAGAGAGTCTCGTGGAGGCTATTCCTCTCTCCAATTGACCAGAGGTGGGAGGAGCTCTAGTAGAGTCTCTTGAGCAGGTGACAAAGTCTTTGATGGACCTCTTCTCTGAGGCTCTCGCACTGGTTTATTCTTTTCAGCCATCTTATCGATTAGAAATCCTATACTGACTATTCTTGTGTTTGTTTTTGTTGGCGACAAGGTGCATCTCGGCTGGCCGCTTTCATTATGGATGGTTAGGAAGTAGTTGAAGGGGAGAACCAGGCCCTCCGCTCATTGGCATGACAAGCCCTATGATGCGCCTGGGGGGAGAGGGAGGAGAAGCAGCGTTTGGAAGTGGAGCTAGTGAAAGCCTAGCTTTCTCACAAAAAGAATTGGGAGAAGGTCAAGCAGTTTCGTCATTGGCGGAATACATTAAAAGCTGAGCTTGACACGGTGAAAGAGCAAGCTGAGTTGGCTCGCAATGATGTCCTAAATGAGTTGGTGAAGAGAAGCTCGGTCGAGGGGTCAGTTGATAAAATGATTGCGAAGGTGGAGACACTTGGGGAGTCACTAAGCCAGTTGAAGGGGGAGAATGCTGACTTGAGGGGCCATTGAGACTCTAAGGCTTTGCGACTCCGCGGCTTGAGCAATTGGACAAAGATCACCAGTCCCTTTCTGAAACTTTGAAAGGATGAGAAGATTCTTTGGCGGTGTCATAGGCTGTTTTCGACCAAGAGAAGCAAAGGGTCGACCAAACATCTAAAGAGTTAAAGGGAACTGAGAAAAGGTTAACCACCCAGAAGGTGGTCAATGAAGGTTTGCGGTGTGATCTGTCTCAAGTTCAGGAGGTTGTTCCCCACTTAGAGGGGTAGTTGAGGTCGGCTTTGTTAGTCCGCGACCAGGCTTGGTTGTATGGATACATTCAAGGCCTCAAGAGGATGCGGGACCACATTTTGGAAAACCCTCAGTAACACTCAAGAGCCCTCGAGGCACATTTAAGACCCTTAACCCCCGCAACCTCCCTCCAAACCCTAACGCGCTCGATCATGGCTGCACCTTGGGCAAAGACATGATTCCTAACGCCTTCCCTCCTGACTCTGATTCTCCCAATCTAGATCCTAACGTGCCTGAGCCAGACACCAATGCTCATGAGCTGGATCTTGATGCTCCCGCGCCTTAGTTTTTGTTTCTATTTCCCTGTTGCAGAGTTATTTATATTATTTCCCTTCCTTGTACAGACCTCTATCCAAGCATTCATAAATTTGCATTTTGTCTTCGTTGCTCGGCCTTGGATGTTAGTTCCTCCCCTTCATATTCTTTTTCTTTTGTTTTTTCTCTTGTCTGCTTGGTGGATCTTATGCGAGAGATTAGTCTAGTCCGTGGAGACACGACACTTGGCTTCCCTAATCTTCTCATCGGCCTCGTAGACTGAGGCAAGGGTTGAGGCAAGTCCATGGAGACACGACACTTGGTTCCTCTGATCTTCTCGTCGACCTCGTAAACTGAGGTAAGGGTTGAGGAAAGTCTGTTGAGACACGACACTCTGCTCCCCTGATCTTTTCATCAGCCTCGTAGACTGAGGCAAGGGTTAAGGTAAGTCCATGGAGACATAGTACTCGAAGTGGCACTAGCCAAGGAGGCGAGGGACAACCTTCAAGAGTCATTCAATCTCTAGCGGGAAGAGCTAGAGCGGTTGCAAGCTAAAAACTTGAAGTTGCTCAAACAGCATCACTCCGATGTCCGGTTCTACAAATATTTGGATGGGAGGTTCGAGGAGGTCTCCGAGTCTATTCAGAAAAAGAGGGACCCTCTCAAGGCCAAAGATAAGAGAGTGAAGGACTTGGCGGCTGAAAAAGCTGAGGCCGATCGTGTGATAGCCGCCCATAAGGCCACCATTCAGGACTTGCGCTCTCACTTTGATAGAGCTGAATCCACCCTTCCCCGGTTGCGTGAGGAGTTGTCGCACGTTTGCTTGGTCTATGAGGAGTGCTCCTAAATCCCCAAAGTAATTTTGAGGACATTGAAAGTGCAAGAACTCCCTCCGGACCTAGCAGCACTAAAGCGTGGTGCCTTGATAGGGAATGAGTTGATCCTAAGTGCACTCTCAGACAACCCTGTCAGTGACAACTCCGCCAACTGAATATTTCCCCAATTATATTGATGTATCCTTTTTTCTTTTGTTTTTAATATACTTCACAATAATATTAATGGAGTTCCTTGTACATGCTTTTCTCTTCTTAGGTTCTTCTTTGCTCTTAGCTTTCATTGGCACGCTTCCGGGAGTGCACTAGGTGAGGAATGTAGGGGTGATGCCACTTGTGTGATAACCAACTGCAAGTACAATTTGTCTGTTATTAGAATCATAACCTTGGGTTGTCTCGATTTGTTGTCGTCGGTTTGGGGGGCGGGAGTCCATAGGAGCCTACGATGTGTAGTGGAGAGAACGGGCCTTTATTCCGTGGGGAGGAAGGCCAAGATGCCTTAGGCTAAGCCTTCCACTTTGGTCTCCCTGGATCTGTGAGTCGCTGCGTAGTTGAGGTGTTGTCTCACTCTTTGTCGTAAGGCAGGTATGAGATGTTTAATACCACTGGAAAAACCAAACAAGTTAATATAACTCATCCGCAACTACGAGTTTGAAATTTGCAAACCTGGCTTCTCATTTGGAGGAGGAGGAGTTCGGCGAGGATTATGAGGCGCTTCTTGTTTGGCGTTCCATTATTGAAGATGGCGTAATGTCGAGCAGTCAAAGAACTAAAGCCGCACTCTACCGGGGGAGGGGGAGGGATGCCTTTAGGGGTGAACAAAAAAATTGGCCAACCAGAAAGAACCGAACCGAACCGATGAATTCGGTTCAGTCTGAATCAGTTTGGTCCAGTATCGGTTCTATTTTTTTCAAAACTGGTCAAAATCAGTACGATTCTGATTTTTCTTTTTCTATCACTAGACCAAACTGAACCGGACGATTCTTATAAATATATGTATATTTTAATTTTTTATATTATATAAAATATTTTTTATATGATTTTTTCTGTTATATATAATTTTTATATTTAATATATATAATTATATATATAATAATCTTGTATTATATGCTAAATTACTAATTAAAATAACATTAAGTTTTGAAATCCTAAATAGTCTATAGCATTAGTAGTTATACTAATACAATATCACTATATATTATAATATACTATAGTATATTATTTTATACTATAATATATATATATCATATTATATATACTATATTTATATATATAATATATTGGAAAAACCAAACCGAACCAGACTAGAATTGGCAAAACCAAAAGTACCGTTTTATGAGTGTAACCGGTGCGGTATCAATTCTTCAAATCTCAAAATCGGTGTATACCAATTCAGTTATAAAATATCTCCAAAACTAGACCAAACCAAACCAGTTACACCCCTAGATGCCTTAGGCTAAGCTCACCCCTTTGGTCCACCCGAAAATGTAATTTTCCAGATGGCTGAGAAGCCTATCCGCTCTTCGCAGTGATGGGGGTGGGGTAAGTTGTCAGGCTGCCAAAAGGTTGGACTCACTCTCTCATGTGAGGGAGGTTGGGCCGCCTGCCCACCTATTAATCATCATGGGGAGGTAAGTTGCTCGTCAGTTTAGGACTAGACTGGCTCCCACCCGTTGACATCACATGGAAGGTAAGTGTAGGGTTAGGCAGGTGCTGATCTCATTCTTTGTCGTGGCAGAAGTAGGGTAAGTTGCCAGGTAGCCGAGGGGTTGGACCCTTTCTCCATCGCGCAAGGGAGAAGATGGCTTTAAGGCACATCACCCTTTAGACTCCTATGGGGAGGTAAGTTATCAGGCAGTTTGGGACTCCCGCTTCTACCTGTTGACGATCACAAGGAAGGTAAGTGTCGAGCAACCGAGGGCATGCCCACTGTCCATCGTGAGAGGGATAAAGCAACATTTGGGCGTAGCTCATCTCTTTGGTATGTCGTGGGGAGGTAAGTGTCGGACAACTGAGCAGCTAGTCTGCTCTTCACCGTGATGGGGGTGAGGTAAGTTGTTAGGCAGCTGATAGGCCGAACCCGCTCTACCTAAGAGGGAGGTTGGGCTGCCTACCCACCTTTTAACCCTCATGGGGAGGTAAGTAGTCATGCCGTTTGGGACTGGACATGCTCCCACCCGTTGACATCATAGGGAAGGTAAGTGCTGGGTCAAGTTGGTGCTGATCCCACGTTTCGTCATGGTGGAGGTCAAGGTAAGTTGCCAGGCAGCCTAGGGGCTGGACTTACTCTTCGCCGCAGGTGGGAGAAGATGGCCTTAAGGCACATCTCGTCCTTTAGAGCTTTGCGAGGAGGTAAGTTACCGGGCAATTTGGGATTGGACCCACTCTTGCCTGTTGACTCTTACGAGGAAGGTAAATTTCGGGTAGCAGAGGGCTAGCCTGCTCTGCACCGTGAGAGGGATAAAGCAGCCTTAAGATTAGCTCATTCCTTTGGTGCCTCGCGAGGAGGTAAGTAGTTGTCTATAGAGATTTCGTTGATGGAGATATGGCTAGGTGAGACGTGTTTTATTCTTGAAAGGCCACACTTCCATTAATAGAATTTACACTATTCACATGAAAATGTAAATTACAAGTCATAAGGTTTTTTAGTGATAAAACTTCCGCAGGTGCTTGGAGTTCCGAGGGTGTTGACCACATGCACCTGCCATCCCTTGGCTTCAATTCCTGCACGTAACACTTCCGTGCCAGGACTTGTTCTCCTTAAATTTCTCCCACTTCTTAAGAGTTCAGGAACTTCATATTCAAGTGGTAGGTCGGCGTCACCGCCCTTAGATTGTTGAGGGTGGGTCTGCCGATTATGGCGTTGTATGATGAAGGATCCTTTACCACCAAGAAGTCGACCATGACAGAAGCTGTACAAGGGGCGCTGCTTGCCAATACAGACAGTGTGATGGTTCTGACCGGCTGACCATGCCCCTAGAGAAACCCTTCGGTGGCATGGCGGTTGGTTAGGGTTGGGCAGCATATATCCCTATCCGAGTAAAGGCTTCCCAGAATAGGATGTCTGCGGAGTTGCCGTTGTCGATAGGGATCTTCCTTGTGGTGAAGTTGGCAACTAGCATTGTCACTACTAGGGCGTCATCGTGTGGATAGAGGATCCCCTCATCGTTGCCTTCTCCAAAGGAGACGACGGGGGCTGGTTCGCTTTCCCTGTACTTGGTGGGGCGGCACTCTGCCTAATGCACTTCTCGGTATCCCGTTCACCTCGCATGCACCTTCCAACTAGATGAGGTTGAGCCCCCGCCAGGGAATCCTGCTACGATGGTTCTGATTTCCCCCAGTGGTAGCCCTTCCTGATGTGGTGGGTGGTGGCAATCATCTGGGGTCCTTATACAACTACCCTTTACATCGTCTCCCTTCCCTCCTTGGCCTTCCGACTCTCTTTGCACTTTTTTCCCGTGATCTCCTCCTCCAGTCTTGCTCTAGCCTCTGGGCAGGAGGGTATCGCGGTCTTGGCCACCCAGCCTGCTCACTTTCCTCTTTCAAGGAAAGGCAATCTTTAGTGTTATGAGTGTTGGACTAATGGTAGGTGTGATAAATGAGCTAGTGCTCTTGTAGTTGTCTTCTTGGGCAGGTTGACGGTCATCTCTTTGGATGGTGAGCATCGACCGGTCAAATCAAAACCTAGGTCTTATGTAGGGACTTCTTCTCTCCTGTTGTCGCATGGTCCTTCCTCTAGCTTCTCGCGAGCCTTGCCTTTGGTTGGTGCCTTCCTCTTCTTTTCTGTGTGTTCCAGTTCTTTCCTCTTCGGCTCGGTCAAGGCCCGAAGTGTGTCCTCCGCGTTAATAAAGTTGTTGGCTTGATCTATGAACTCTTGCAGCGTGGCAGGAGTTCTCCTTGCCAATCCTGCCATAATCCCTGATCGGGGCCACACTCATCCTAAAAGCATTGCCAAAGTTATCTTCCCGTCTTGGTCATTTGTAGTCATGCGTTCTTTGTTGAACCTGGATAGGTATGTATTCAGACTTTCGTCTTCCCCCTGCTTGATGGTGAGGAGGTATGCCTTGGGGTGTATTATTCTCCTGCTTGCCATAAACTGTGTGACGAATAGGCGGGTGATTACACCCAAAGAATAACCCGATTGTTGCAATATAGATTGGGGTGTCGATTCCACAGGGAGATGGTAGAAACACTAAAAGCGACTAAAAAATTTAAGAGAGCAAAAATCAAAGTAGCAATGTAAGATGAGTCCTTTCTGAAAAGAAATCAATTGAAGAGCCAAAACGTAATACTGAAAATATTTGACAGGAATTAATAGCAGCGAAGCATCGGGAATCCCTTACATGAACTTGATAATTCTATTCATAGTAGATTCATTGGATACTCAATAAGAGATCATAGCACCAGACTCTCTAACCAGAAAATATATCTTTATAACCAATTTGTTCAAATGTAATTCTTGAAAGCCACTATTCTTTTGAAAGCACGGGTTGCTATCCTATTAGACTTAGATTCAAAGAATCCAATATTCTCAAAAGCAATACTACAGTAGAGAATCACACCAATAAGATTTACAACCAAATCTGAACATAAACATCTCAATAACCACAAAGAGAAAGCATGACGAAACCTATGAAAAGCATTGGTTATAAAATTATCCAAATACAAGAAAGACTAATAAGATATGATAAACAAGAATTGTATCAGCAAGAAAGTTTATTACATGAATCCATAGAATTGAAATCATCATCATTCAAGCAAGTTCATCCCTACCTTCACCAAGTAATTAGCTCTCCATTCGAAAGAAGAAGAATTCTTTTTCTGGAAGATGTCTTTCTGCCCAAAAGAAACCCCTCTTTCCACATTGTAGACATTTTTCCTTCTTCCTTGAAGCCATCATCTTTTTGGAAAGAAAATCACGTGCCAATCTCACGGAGGTAGTGTTCCCGATTTCCAATTGCATATTAAAAGCCGTTTGTTGCATAGTAAAAGGCTGAATTAGAAAATTGCTATTTTTGGAACAAATATAGCCCATTAAATGTGTTTTCCAACACATCTTGATTCGCCTCAATCGAAAATTGGACAGGAAAGATATGACCATAATACTGTTGGCTACTCAGAGAAGCTACAGATTCTGAATATTTTTCATTAATTGCTCTTTCCTTCCTTATTTATGATGCGAATCTCTTTGACTTTGGACGTATGAAATTCTCCATTGATTGTTCTTTTCTTCCGTATTAGCCAGACTTCAGCTTAATCATTTTTAAATTCATTCCTGGAATAAAATCATTAGAAACTTAATCAATACTTGGGCACTATGGAATTAAAGTTTAAATTGGAAAAACATAATCAAAATGCCCAAATAACACATAATCTAGCAATTAAACTTGTAACAGCAATGTTCAGAGTACACTTACATGCTTGCATCACACCCCCCCAACCCGAAATGTAAAACTTCCACATAAACAAGGCAACAATATTTAGACATATCAAGCAACATATTCATAAGAGATTTGTGGTGCTACCAAAGTTTGTCTATCGAAACAACTCTCAAAATTCGTGTGCGCGCGCTAAGCCATAGTCATCTTACCACAACCCAAATACATACAACTTCAAGCACACCCTCAACAAAAGCATTAACTCCACCTCTGTCTATGGACCGTCAAGCCCTTTCATGTACTCATCAGCGGGCCAGCTCCCCAAAGCTGTCTATGGACTCGGGTGCTAAAGACCCAAACCATGCTCTCGTCGGCCCTTTCAAGGTTAGCGGGAAAGCTCTAGAAGCCGCATCTCCTAAGAAGCCTTGCAAGGTCATGTGAGTTGTGAAAGTTTTTAGGTGTTCGAGGGGGTCTCTAGCCCCATCGTACATGTCCATGAGGGGAACTCAGAACTTTGGTTGTAGGGGCACAACCATCAACTCCTTGTTGTAGGGTAGGCCCGTACTGGTGAGCAATTGGTCTACTAATAACGATGTACCCATCTTCCTCGCCATTTCTTCGTATTTTCCTTTGAGGTTATGCAACTCGTCCTGCATGTTTTTTTCTTTCTTCCTCCGCGTCACCTCCCCCTCTGGCGTTTATGGATCCTACATGCTCGTTTTCACTTGGTCCTGCATCATTCTTTATTCTGTTGGTGGCTACTCTATGCATCTCGTTCTCTTTTCGGAGGGCCTCTACTTCGGTAGTTAGTTTTTCTACTAGTTGTTCCATCGTGGTGAGCCTTGTTTCCATGTTTGTTGACGTTGCTTCTTCTTATTCCTGAGTTGTTGCAGGCATGCGAAGGATACGTGAAGTCTATAGAGATCCCACAGACAGCGCCACTATTAACGTCATGTTTCGGCCTTTGGGCTGGATTCCAGCAACTCGGGTTTTGAGTATTTCACCCACACACTTAAGAAAACATAGGGAGTCGGGGGCTTTGGTGGAGGCCAGGGAGTCTCCAATGCTAAAGTCTATATATCTCCTTAGTAGTTTGTACGTGAGCTTAGATGAATCAGAGAGAGTTCTTCGTACTTGGGGGTCAGCTTTTATACTAGGTTTTCAGGTGGGGACAGCTCATACCTAACTTCGGGGAGTCCATGTCACTTCAACTGTTCGCTTAGTCAAAATCCTTTATTGCAGCATGGCTTCTAGGGTGGCTTCACTAATGCGGCGTAGAGTCTGGGGAGTGGTGCCATTAATGCAGCGTGACTCCCTGACTAACTTTATTTTGCTAATGTTCCCTGTTAAGCCACTACATTCCTGCTGTTAGGAGATCAATGGTTCTCCATATTTTTCGCCCACCTGCCTAAAGAGGTTCTTGAGGGTAGGGTGTCATTGGAGTGGTGTCAGCATGGCGAGTCCCATCTACCCCTACTGTCAGCTTTCTTCATGCATAGGTTACTTTGTGGGTGGGTTTTGCTCGTGGGCCGAACACTCTGTAGAGGCTCACTAACTCCTTTTAGAGGAGGGTCGTAGGGTTTGGCTGGACTCTCTGACTTTCTTTCCCAGTGGTCCCTCGTAAGCTTACTACACGGGTCGATAGGAGGAAAAATCCCTTTACAGACATCATTAACGTTAACGGAAACACAACACCTTTTGGACAAGAATATGATGTAGATGCTATTAACGTTCGGAAAAGGAAGAATTACATGGTTTTACATGCGATCTAGATTTCATGTGGGCCAGACGCATTTTTCGAGATAATAAGTCATGCTATAATTTAAAAAAAAATCACAAAAATGCGTTGTACTTGCTTTTGAAGAATGATTCATAGGACTCTGTAAATTTCCTAAAACATAAAGCTTGTTTCTGATCTACAGTGGAAAAAATTATATTTGTAGTGGCCAACTTCAGATAATTACTACAATATGATATATATATATATATATAATCTCGGTTATTAATTAAATAACCAATTTCAAAGTTCCTATGAGATAAGATTAAAGATTAATATTGTCATCTTCCACGTCAAAAGCAGAGATCCTGTCTCCGGAGTCCGTAGGGATAGAAACATATATTCATAAAGGCAAACGAACAAAACAATGATAAAAATATTAATCCATGAATACTTTAGCACCTGGTAATTTGGCAGTAATTAAGTCATTATTATCAATGTGAGCTTCTCTTGCAAATACATTCATGAGCATAGATATCTACCCAACACAATTTTTCTGCCCTTCATACATCAGCATAGATATGAAGCTCCATGAAGGAGAGTTAAGAGCTGCAAATAATCTCATACAAAAAAAGATCCAAATGTTAGAGGGAGCTTACATGAATCTCACTCTAGTACCAGCATGGTATGTACCAAAGTATCTTCTGTAGACAGAGCAGGCTCCAACTAGGCTTCCTTTCTTATCTCATTTACAAAGAAGATTGAAATAAGAATAGCATATTATGATGTGCAAAAGATCAGCAAGAAGTATTCACTGTTGAAAGACACTGGAAAAATGGTTTAATAACAATGATTAAAGGATTAGAACACTTGTAATCACCAGTTACCCGACAAGTCATGTCTAACATGATTCACATATGAATTTATTTATAGAAAATGGAATTAGTTTTAACACTTACATTTTTGCAAGACTACCTAACCTAAACAAAGTTCACTGAGATTATTAACGAGGCTCTTAAAAAAAAGTAGGCAATCATCTTATAGAAATTAGAGTTTCATATGGTTTCAACCAAAGTAGGCTAACAGCAAATACACTTGCAATTGACACACTTGAGCATGCAGAATATTTAGAGTTAAAAGACCATAAGCCGCCATCCTTTCCAACTTAAAAGGACAATTCCAGGGTGGCGTGTCTTATGAGGAAACCCTATATAAATACTCAAGCATACAGATTTATCCTATCAGATGAGGTCATGCAAAATTACTAAAACTAGGTGTTTATTTGAGGAGTTGGTTTGATATGATGTATATTAATCAATGTATGTGGACTTTGCACAAGCAGACCCAAACCTATCAACCAATGATTATATTCATTCAAATTTATCTGCACATATCTGATGCAGAACCTATCTCAAGAAGAGTGTTTGCAACACAAAGTAAGAAGTTCATCATAGTCAAAGATAGCTTATAAGGTGTTATACGAACGACAGGCAAAAGGGAGAGCGATGAAATTCATCAAGAATTTAGACAAGCAGCATAAGTAGAGTAACACCATGATTCCAAAGCGCTCCATGGCACGGTTCTGAACTAGAGTAACAACAGTCCCCACCCCATCCAATTCAACATGCTCCATGACAAGCATTAACATTGATAGATTGATAAGTTAAAAAAAAATGATTAAATTCAAACGACTCAAAGTTAAAAGACTACTAGCAACTAGAGAATACAGGACATGCCTTCGATGATCACCCTTAGCACCAATAAATCTTATCCACCAAGAATAATGTACTGGAAAAAGTGCCAAGAGGCTGACCTTAAGGTCTCCTTCACAGCCATTACAGTTGCCGTCTTTCTAGGACACAAAGCTAAAAGACTAAATATATAATAAATAAAGATATAAGAATGAATTCAAAAATCAAAGATAAAAATAAACAAAATTACGGAAGATTTGGTGTTCAAAAGACTATACATGAGGGAGGTTAGGACCTTTTGTCTTCTCAATCAAGCAACCGTCGAGAAGAGAGCAATGCCACGTTTGGAATCAGGTCCAATTGTGAATCTCTTAGCCGAATCAATGAAAATCCCTTCAGCGAAGAATACGAATCAACTGTTAAGTACCTGCTTGTATAGGGACTGTAATGAAGTACAAAGGATCTGATGTAATAAAGATGAAATGGACTACACAAGAAAATAATAGAAAATACTCATACGCCGGAGTGTGTTCGAGGCCATTCCTTCCTCCAAAAGGAAACTTACAGGAAATTGATCAGATGATTCCCCAATGCCCCCTCCCTTTCCCTTCCCTTCTACTAATAAGAAATTACAGGGAAAATAACTAACTCTTCTAACAGAATCCCCTAACTTCTGGCACAGCCATTCTACTTGACATGTGGCAAGGCCACCTACTACAACATGAAACGCAACACCTCACTAACATGAAACGCAGCACTTCATGGCTACACTGCTTGTATTGAACGGCACCGTTTCCTCCTCGGCAGCCCATTTCGAACTCAACACTGCTCTGATACCTTTTATCTTCATGGCTTCAGCTTCTAACTTCTCTCTTGAACTGAGTCCAATTGAGGTTCATAACATTCACCCCCCCCCCCTAGAAAACCTTGTCCTCAAGGTTAAGAGCATTGTAGCATTAGTACCCCCACTTGAATAAGGCTCTCTCTGGTACATTCCACCTATGGACAGCTCTAACTCTAAAGTTATGCCACATAACTCACAGCCTAGTGCACCAGATCCAACAATAAGCATTTTTTTTCTTTTGCGCCCTCCAGTTTCTTCCAAGACCCAAATTGAGCAAAACCATACTCTTTACTCTTCATGCCGATAACCACCTCCAATTTTTTTCCAAGGTAAACCCATTTTCCCATACACATTCAAAAACACATTATAATTAAGGTAGGGTATTACCACAATCGAACACCTTACCGATTCATGTTGAAAGATGTTTGAGTTTTGGTTGATGCCATGAACAAGCTTCATCTCACTCTCTGAAGGGATATAAGCAACGCCTCTTGCTGCCTCTATTGCTCCTATATTTAGTTTGGTTTTCTTTGCATCAACATTATCAAAAAATTTCAATTTTAGCTCGTAGATGAGGTCGCCTGCTGTTGATGTTGCTCTAGTGGAGGTGATGGAAATTCCTTCAAGTTCAAGATTAACCTTTGTGTAAGTGGCATCTGGTAATAGCATTGTAAGATAAACATTAATCCTCCTTTGGGTACCACTCAAAGATTGACCAGAGTCACTAGTCTCAGAAAAATATTAGGCTTCGGGCATCTTGACAGACTTGACTTGATTCCCTCTCGTAAATATTTCTTCAAACACCTTATGAGCTACACCCAAGTTCTGAATTAGACAAGGAATGTCAAGGTTCACAGCCCATCTAGCAGTCACCACCATCTCACAATGTGCACAACCTAGACCCAGCCCTTACATGTAAATTTGTAAATTTGCATCACATGTCTCTAAAATCAGTTCATCACCTTGAAAACTACTATACTCACGTTGAATTGAGAAAGTACGATTCATGTGGCTAATATTGGTTGGATTCATCATGAAACGCATATCTTGAGACTTTGCCAAGTCTATGGGTCTTTGTCTACGCAATTTGAGGACCCCGCTATTTGCTCCCCATCTTAAACGAAGCTCAGTACAGTCAATATAGTCTTTCTTCACATTAGCGGCAGTGACATGAAGAGAAATCAACCCCAACTTTCTTTTGGCTTACTTGGGCAGCATGTTGCAGAAGGAGCCATACAATTTTTTTCCCGCTGATTTCCAAGTGAAAGCCAACTCTCACAAACACAAAGAAGATGTTGAATCAAAGACAGTGGAAGGAAGGGATAGCCCTCATACTGTCGTGGATAGTCCATGATGGTAACCTCATCCTCGCATAATATTCCTGCAAACTGGCTCTGTTTCTCACCCTTGCAGAAATTGAAAGTAAGAACGGAGGAATCTGGAAATTCCTCATGTAACGGCGTCGTTTCCCTGTGGGTTTGCTGTTATACAGCAACCACTGACTCCACTCGATACTGTTGCATTGCGGCTAGGGTTTGGGATTTTTTGGGGTCATCTAGAAAATACGCCGCAAGTTGAAGAGAATAATGGAAATGGAAGGGGGGTGGGTGATGGTCATGAGAAAACGATGATGATTTAGCTGAGGGTTTATCTGGCAAGAGCTCACTCATGGCCAAACAGACCCAAATTCTCCCAAGCCGACACACAAACAGAGACTGAGTGTTGCCTTTTGGCCAAGGGGGATGCCATACGAGTCGTGTTCCCTTCCCTGGATCTATCTTGGGTCCCCTAAAACGAGAGAGTCGAGCAATGGTTGAGCTGTCTTCAAGGTCTTTGTAGTACCTAAGTTGGCTTGTTCTTTGTGATGAAGGCCGCGAATTGTAGAGAATGACCCTAATCACTGGGTTTGAATTTCTAATATTAGTATTGGTTTTATCAAATTCATTTTTAAAATTTAATAAAAAGTATATGTTTTTCATAAATTTAAAACTTCCATATCCATAACTTTATATTGAATTAGTCATTAGATTCATCAAAATAATAATATAATATTATTTTTTTAATAATAATATTTTTAATTTTTTCTTTCATATTTTACAATTATACTAGCTATATGTTAATTAATAATTTAATTTGATACTTATTATTATTTTCCAATTAATTTTTTTTCTTAACCTAATTATCCAATAAATACATTTTGCCAACTCTTCTTCTACCCAACAATTATATATACAAATTATAATGCACAATTTTTATATAGTTTTGTAATTTTTATTCATGTTTAGACTTAATATATTTATTTGAGACGTAGAAAAATATTAAGTTTATAAAGATAATTGTATAAAAAACTATGAATTCATGTGATTTTTTTTATAAGAATTCATGTGATTTAAGCAACAGTATAATGCACAATTTTCTATTTGATTTTGTTTTTAGCTTCATGTATGAAAACGACAATGTTTACCAGGCTCAATACATTCATTTAATGTGGTCCAGCCGCCAAGGTCATTCAAATAAGTATAAAATAATCCAGATAGCTATGAACAGTAGATCTTCAAATTTGAAGATGAAGATGAAAGTCCTGTAGCTCAAAGTTTAAGATTTGTGTATATGGTGAATCCAATGCAGTAATTTTAAAGCCAAATTCATCAAAATTTAAAGATTGGACGGGTCCAATGCTAATGCTCTAAGGACGGGTGGGGTGATTTCTGTTATGAGGCCCACGAATTGGGCTTGGGGTGAAGGGCAGAATGACCTAAGTGGACAACTTACGAGTGAGCCCAGGACCATTTGAAGGAACGGTGCGTTTTGGAGGAAGGCAACATAGTAGCTGCGAATCAGAGGAATAATTAATTAGAACCATGTGCTTGTGTCTATAGTTTGTTATTTTAGTATTTTAGTATTTTGTCCTTTTCAGTTTATTGGTCCACTTGTAAGCCATAGATTGGCATGGGTAGTTACCTGTGGGAGGGAGGTTAGAAAAGGAAAATTACAATTCTCATTTTTGGTATCTAGAAGAATATTGATCAATTTGTTTTCTGTTTTCATGGAGGTTGAGTATTCCTTGAAAATACTCTGTTTATCTTAATATCATCTACATACATTTCTCTATCATCCATTCCAGCATTTCACTTCTATAGTAATTTCCTATCAAGATCATTACAATGGGTATCTAGAGACACCGGTCCTTCATGGCTGATAACACCAGATCCAAACATGCCCACGAGGAGAGGATGCAAGCCCACGAGGAACGATTTCAAACCTAGGAGGAAAATATGCATGCAATGTGAGAAGATATCACTCAACTGACGGAAATGGTCCGCACCATTATTACCCAAACAGCTGCCTAAGTGGTCCACGATGACCTGCACCATGACAGAGAGAACAATGAATATCGACGAGATGACCAAAGACCAAAGAGGGGTCAAACTATAATTTCCTTACTGGGATGGCAGCAACCCAACGGGCTGGATTTTCAGAGCTTCCCATTATTTTGATTATTACCAAACACCACATGCACAGAAGATGTTAATGGCTTCTTACTACATGGAAGGAGATGCCTAATTTGGTACCAAGATGTTGTGGAAACTGTGCAGTTTAACAGCTGGGAAACCTTTACTAGGGCCCTATTGTTACGCTTTGGACCACCAGCCTATAATGACCCAATGGAGGCACTTACTCATCTCAAACAAGTCACTACTATTGTCCAGTATAAAGCCCAGTTTGAAGCTCTTTCAAACAGGATTAGAGGTCTACCAGAAGCACACAAGCTCAGTTGTTTCATAAGTGGGCTGAAAGATGACATCCGCCTGCCAGTAAGGATGTTCGACCCACTGAATCTTGTTGCTGCCTTTGGGTTAGCAAAAATCCAGTAGGAATACTTAAACAGTTCCAAGAAATATGTGGGAGGGTGGATGGAGAAATCCATGGGGTCCTCAAGCTCGAGCCTACCATGGGGCCTCACTCAGGTCCCTCACAAGGACAGGGGCAGCAGGGACAGAAATTATTGAGGCCATCTAGACATATTTCCTCAACTCTGATGGATGAGAAGAGGAAAAAGGGATTGTGCTACCATTGTGACGAAAAATGGAACCCCTTACATGCTTGCAAATCTCCGAGACTTTATGTTATCCAAGCATTGGATGATGACTCGAAAGATAAGGGAGAGGAAGTGTTCTTTGATTCTCAGGACATGGAAGACAGCTCACAAGGGGACAAGGGAGACAAGAAAATGGAAATTTCCTTGAATGCTATAATAGGAGCCCCAAATCCCAAAACCATGAGATTATGTGGCTCCATTGGAGGGGAAAGAGTGGTGATCTTACTAAATTCATGAAGTTCGCACAACTTCCTGGATCCCTCCATTGCTAAGAAGGCTAAACTCTTGGCGGACCCAACAAAGATGCTAAAAGTCAGTATAGCAAATGGGGATATGGTGACCAGCGAAGGATTTTGCCAGAATGCCTCCATTAAAATTCAAGGTACTCAATTCAACATTCCTTTTTATTTGTTAACACTTGGGGGGTGTGATGCAGTGTTGGGTATAAACTGGTTGGAGACATTGGGTACTATTACTTGGAATTTTTCTAAATTGCTCATGGAGTTCCAATGGGAAGGGAAGAAGGTAGAATTAAAGGGATTGAAGCTGGGCAGGTCCTCATTTGAGGAAGGGGAGAAGGTGAAATTTAATATGAGTCATAGATCCAAAGGTATACTAATACAATTAAAGGCTATGGAGTTGTTGCCCAAGCTGAATATTCACACTCAACCAGATATGGATGTTAGGGTGAATAAGTTGTTACAACAGTTTAAGGGTATTTTTGAGGAACTAGTGAGTCTACCACCAGTGAGATCACAAGGCCACAAAATTATTCTAAAGGCAGGAACCCCTCCAATTTCTACAAGACCTTATAGATACCCTTTTTACCAAAAAACTAAGATTGAAAAATTGGTGACAGAATTGTTAAAGTCTGGAATGGTTAGGCAAAGCTCAAGTCCTTTTTCCTCCCCAGTACTTTTGGTACGTAAGGCAGATGGAAGTTGGCGCCTATGTGTGGATTATAGGGCCCTCAACCAATAAACTATTAAAGATAAATTCCCTATCCGAGTCACTGATGAATTGCTTGATGAACTCCATGGTTCAGTTATATTTTCTAAAATGGACTTGAGGTCTGGGTACCATCAAATCCATGTGATGCCAGAGGATGTTCCCAAAACAGTCTTTCGTACCCACGAAGGCCATTACGAGTTTTTAGTGATGTCATTTGGGCTCACCAATGCACCCTCAACATTCCAAGGGTTAATGAAGGAAGTTTTTAAACCTTTTTTAAGAAGGTTTGTGCTTTTTTTTTTAATGATATACTTGTGTATATTCAATGCCTAGATGATCACTTGAGTCATCTCAGACAAGTGTTGGAGGTGCTAGCAAAAAACCAGCTTTATGCCAAGTTGTCAAAATGTACCTTTGGAGTCCATGAGGTGGAGTACTTGGGACACGTGGTTTCAAGAGAAGGGGTCAAGACAGATCCGAGCAAGGTGGCATCCATGCTAGAGTGGCCAATTCCTAGAACCCTAAAGACCTTAAGGGGTTTTCTTGGATTGACTGGGTATTACAGAAAATTCATAAGAAACTACAGGCTTATAGCAAAACCCTTAACAGCCCTTCTAAAGAAAAATGCCTTTACTTGGACCCATGAAACCATAATGGCCTTCCAACAGCTTAAACAGGCAGTGTCCCAGCCCCTAGTTCTAAGGCTTCTAGATTTTACAAAAAAATTCACAGTAGAATGTGATGCTAGTGGTGGTGGCATTGGGGCAATTCTCATGCAAGGGGGACAACCCATTTGTTTTTTCAGAAAGGCCTTGAAGGGAAAGGCATTAGCATTGTCCACTTATGAAAGCAAGCTACTTGCGCTAGTGACTGCAGTGCAAAAGTGGCGGCCTTACTTATTGGGCCAGGCTTTTGTGGTCAAAACTGACCAACAAGCCTTGAAATTTCTGCTTGAGCAGAAAGTGGGTACCTCAGCACAATAGAAGTGGGTCACCAAGCTAATGGGCTACGATTTTACAATTGAATTCAAGAAAGGGAAGGAGAACAAAGTGGCAGATGCCCTTTCAAGAAGGAATGAAGATTTTGAGGAAGAGGGTGCACTATTGGCCATTATTTCTTTTCCTACGGCTGAGTGGATCACTGAACTCAAGCACAGTTACAGCACTAACCCTGAACTACTAGACTTATTACAGAAGTTTCAGTCTAATCAGGATCTACCTAAAGGGTACTCGGTGTAGCAGGGGCTGCTGCTTAAGAATGGGAGATTTGTCATTAATCCTGACTCTGGGTTCAAGGAGAGGGTCTTACAATTTATACACATCAATCCATCAGCAGGTCACTCTGGGTTTCTAAAGACCTATCAACGTGCCAAAAGGGATTTTTTTGTAATGGGATGAAGAAGGATATAAAAAATCTGGTCAAATGTTGTGACATCTGCTAGGCTAACAAAAATGAAAACATTCTACCTGTAGGCCTTTTACAGCCCCTTCCTATCCCTGAATAGGCTTGGCAAGAAATTTCTATGGATTTTGTGTAGGGCCTTCCATCCTCCAATGGGGCCAACGTGATATTAGTGGTTATTGACAGACTCAAAAAGTATGGTCACTTCATGAGTCTGTCACACCCATATACTGCCAGTGAGGTTGCACAAATCTATCTAAAGGAGGTGATCAAATTGCATGGCTTTCCTAAAGCCAAAGTGTCCGACAGAGACCCTACATTCTTGAGTACCTTTTGGAGAGCCTTATTCACACTACAAGGAAGGAACATCCCTAAACTATAGCTCAGCTTACCATCCACAGAGTGATGGTCAAACCGAGGCCTTGAACAAGGCTGTGGAGGGATATTTAAGGTGCTACGTGGGGGCTAAGCCTAGACAGTGGGTGCAGTGGCTATCTCTTGCAAAGTGGTGGTATAATACCTCCTACCACACCTCTGCAAAGATGTCTCCTTTTGAGGCTTTATATGGTTATCAACCTCCCAAACTAACAACATACGTACTAGGAACTACATCCAACGACAAAACAGACAAACTTCTAAGAACAAGGGAGCAGATCAGGCAAATTTTGAAAGAAAACCTTCAGTTTGCCCAACAACGAATGACAAAGTTTGCAGATTTAAGAAGAATAGAGAGAGAATTTGAGGTAGGGCAGTGGGTTTACCTCCGCTTGCAGCCTTACCGTCAAAAGTCAGTGGCGGCAAGGCACAATCTCAAACTCTCCCCCAGGTTTTACGACCCTTTTAGGGTGGTGCAGCACTTGGGGAAGGTGGCTTACCGTTTGGAGCTGTCGTCAGAGTCGATGATCCACCCTGTCTTCCACGTCTCCTGCCTCAAACGGAAGGTCGGGGCCCAAGTTCAATTGCTACCATCACTTCCGCCTGTAAACGGGGAAGGAGAAGTCCTGCCTGAGCCAGAGGTAGTGCTGGATTGCCGCGTGTGCCGCCATGGGAATAGGGCTCGCACGGAGGTGCTCGTGAAGTGGGTAGGAGCTTCGGTCAAGGATAGCACTTGGTGGGCCAGGTTCTTTGAGAGGGGGGACTTGTTATGAGGCCCACGAATTGGGCTTGGGGTGAAGGGCAGAAGGATCTTGGTGGATAACTTATGAGTAAGCCCAGGACCATTTGAAAGAACGGTGCGTTTTGGAGGAAGGCAACACAGTAGCTGCGAATCAGAGGAATAATTGATCAGAGCCATGTGCTTGTGTCTATAGTTTGTTATTTTAGTATTTTGTCCTTTTCAGTTTATTGGTCCACTTGTAAGCCATAGATTGGCATGGATAGTTACCTGTAGGGGGGAAGTTTGGAAAAGAAAAATTACAGTTCTCATTTTTGGTATCTAGAAGAATATTGATCAATTTGTTTTCTATTTTCATAGAGGTTGAGTATTCCTTGAAAATACTCTGTTTATCTTAATATCATTTACAGACATTTCTCTATCATCCATTCCAACATTTCACTTGTATAGTAATTTCCTATCAAGATCATTACAATTTCCTTGGGGATCTCTTTGAGAACAACTTTCGTGAGCACCGCCACATTTTTCGTAGCTGCCTTTTCTACTCCCTCCACCACACCTTGGTCTTCCTAGACCAAGCAGTTTTCCATGGACATAGCTACTATCTCTTCATTTTCTTCTTACATTATCGATTTATGTATTTCTTCCATGGGTACTACTATTATCTCTTCCACCTATACCGTATTATTTTCCTCCTTTGCTATATCTTCTAGGCCGTACTCCACAGACTCTACTGCCTCTTCTTCTTCATCCTCCTGGTCGTGCCACTGTACGAGAGATTCTTGCATCTTCTTGGAATTTTGTTGCATCCTGTCAAGTATTTCACTCATATGCTCTAATTCTCCAAAATATTTTTTAGCAACTGCAATTGCTGTTTATTTAATCATATCACACCCATGAAGAATCGGTAGCTTTGGATACCAATTGTTAAGTACCTACTTGTATAGAGACTAATTAAGTACCAAGGATCTGATGTAATGAAGATGAAATGGACTACACAAGAAAATAATAGAAAATACCCATACGCCGGAGTGTGTTCGAGGCCACTCCTTCCTCCAAAAGGAAACTTACAGGAAATTGATAAGATGATTCCCCAATGCCGCCTCCCTTTCCCTTCCCTTCTGCTTATCAGAAATTAAAGGGAAAATAACTAACTCTTCTAACAGAATCCCCTAACTTTTGGCACAGCCATTCTACTTGACATGTGGCAAGGCCACCTACTACAACATGAAACGCAACACCTCACTAACATGAAACGCAGCACTTCATGGCTACACCGCTACTATTGAACGGCACCGTTTCCTCCTCAACAACCCATTTGTGAGGAATAGTAAATCAATTTTGCTGGAGACAACCAGGAGGTGCATTCGGGGGGTAACCGAATGTAGTAGGAGCTTACATGGACTAAAATAAAATAAAAAAAGAAAGAAAAATACCTATCTCTTTCTCTTTCTTCTTCCATTCTACCACTTTTGGGTTTGGTTTACTTTCATTTTTTTTTCTACCTTTCGATTAATGTGTAATCGCTCCCTCTCCATCTCCATCTCCATCTCCTGTATATTCTTTTCTGGGCTAGTTCTGTGTTTTTTGAATAGATCCATCTGATAATCTGTTGGGTAAGTTTTTTTTTTTTTTTTTGGATTTCCCTTTTATTTCTAGATTTTTGAATAGATCCATCTACTCGGTCACATGACAGAGATGAGTTTATTTTTGGATTTCCCTTTTGATGGAACAACCATTGACATGTCCGTTTGACATCTTTGTCATGTTTTTGGATTTACTTGTAAAGCAAAATTTCAAGTTTAGTTTAGTTTTTTTGTTTTAATGCTATTTTAGCTCCATACCCTAGTTAAGTGTGAAATCTATTTTTTTCTTTATTTTTCTTGCTTTTAATTCTGGTCTTAATATGCTTTTTTATTTTTCAAATCATTTTGATGGAGCTGTTTCTTTTTTTCATTCATTCTTCTCATTATGGGATGTTGGTTTAGTGTGTATGGAGAGGGAGAGGGAGAGGTCGGTTGGAGGAGAAAGGAGAGGAAGTGAAATCGAAGAGGGATCAAGGCCAAGAGATGGAGATAGAGAGGGAGGCAATTGACAAAATTTCGAGGGAGAGAGAGAGAACAAAATGAAGAGAGAGGGGGAGGAGAAAATGAAATGGTGTATTTTATGCAAGAATAAAAAAAAATGAAAAACACATCTGACTTGGCATGCCGATTGCATAGCGGTTGCACCAGACGGTTGCAACCGCATTTTTCTTCTAAAAAAAAGTACAAATCATTAGCAACGGAATATTTACCGCCTTTTAAAAAGATTTTAGAGTTAAGATTATGAAAAAGGGTGTCACTACTGCTATCGATGGAATGTCCTGAGAAAATGTTCCGATAAATGTATTTCTCTTTTTTTTCATGTATTTCTTTAATCATCTTAATTTTTTTAAAATAAATAAAATCACAACATCATTAAAATATACTTTTTTAATCACCAAGTTAAAAAAAAAAAAGTTGTCAGACCCAAGACCCAACTCTCAGCAGGTAGAGCATTCTCGTCTTCCTTCGACCAATTTACAATCCTTCTACGAGACTATTACCGGAATGCCAAATTATTTCTCTCTTATTATGTATATGTTTTTCACAAAATATAAGTTTCTATAATATTTTTATTTTGCTTGTTATTTTTTTATGAATTAAGGGAGGTTTGGATAGTGAGTTGAGAATATGAGATGAAATGAAATGAGATGAGATGAGATGAAAATTGAAAGTTGAATAAAATATTGTTAGAATATTATTTTTTAATATTATTTTTGTTTTGAGATTTGAAAAAATTGAATTATTTATTGTATTTAGTTTGAAAACTTGAGAAAATTGTAATGATTAGATGAGATGAGATGAGTTGAGATTCTTTTTTAATCCAAACAATCACTACAACAAATACTACTTTTTTCTAGGAGAGACTGTGGTTGGAAAAGGTATGACCTTAGTGAGAAAAATGATTTTCTCTCCAATTTCTGTCATGGGAGACTCGTGGCATATTATTGGTGACATAAGGTCTCTTTTTCCACCAAAACGATAACTCGTGGGAAAAAAACTACTTTTTCCCATGACATCATTGGCGGAGAAAGCATTCAAATTTTGCTACAAATAAGTCATGATCTAGACTTCTCTCATGAGAAATAAGACAGTTTTCCATTAAAGGAGGTGGTGGATTATTGTTTTACCAATGAACCGTTTTCATGTAAACTGGATGGTTGATTATTTTCTGCGAGTTACTACTAGATGGCTGGTGGCTAGGGGTTTGGAGGAAAATCAAGGGGCTAGGGTCTCAAGGCATCGTTGCTGGTTCTTCATGGCAGCTGGTGGTGGCAGAGACTGTGGTGGCGCTACATGAAGGAGAGAAACAGAGAGGGAGATAGACGGTGAGAGAGAGAGAAGATCTGAGAGGGGGAGGCAGTCGAGAGGAAGGTTTCGTTGGGGGGTGAAGAAACCATGATGGCTCGTGATGGTGCTAGGATATCACGATGGCGGCGCACGGCGTCACTAGGACTACCGAGAGAGAAAGAGTGAAATAGAGTGAGATACCGAGAGGGGAAGGGAGGGAGGTCGTCAAAGGGAGGGCATTAGAGGGAAAGAAGCTTATCGGCGAGGGTGGCACGACTAGTGGCATTGTGGCGTGAAGAGAGAAACCGAGGGAGAAGGAAGATAGCTACTGGGAGAGTGACCTTTGGTGGAGAGAAAATAGAGTACGAGAGAGAGAGAGAGGGATGATCGGAAGGGAGGGTCACCAGAGTGAGGCGGTGGTGGAGGTGGTGCCTTCGACAGTGGCATGGTTGGGAGGTAACCTGTGGAGTTTCAGCTGGGGGACGACATAATGAAGAGAGAGTATCGGGTCGGGGAATCTTTAAAACTATTTGTGGCGGTTCATTATTGCCGCAAAATCTAACAGTTCATTGCAGCAAAAACTAATTGGTGTCTTATCTGGTAGATTTATTTGCAGTGACAAAAAGTTGCAGCAAAAAGTCATTTTCTCACAAAGTTTTGCTAGCCAAATTGATCTCGCTGCAAAACGCTTGTTCTTTTTTCACAAACAGTTTTGTGTCATCAACTAAGTATTTGCCACGATGGTAGATCTTGAAAAAAAAACTCGTGGGAAAAGGCCAAAATTCTTGTTGTGAATTCCAAACCGCGGATTGGGGAATTTGATGTTTACTGTGGGATCTTGGGGTTGACTTTTCTTGGCTTTTCTTGGAAATATATATGTGGTGTTATGGTTGTGGCGGAGGAGAAGAGAACTTCCATGCATGATGGCTGCTTCTTATATGGTTTAATGGTAAAGCTCTCAGCTTTTATACCCTTTATCTCGATTTGTCTTACAGATATTTTTGGGCACTCGAATGTTGAGTCAGGGAAATGCAAATCGACGGTGTTCGAGTCCGTTCAATTCGAGTGGATTGTGTTGGGTTCGTGTTCGTTCACATCTGTTCAACCAATTTTTTACTTTCATCATTTTTTTATTCTTTGAAAAAAATTATAGTCTCAGCTAAACCTAAGTCAAAAGACAGTTAAGGGAGTCAAGAATGTGGAAAAGGTCCACTAGAGTTGTTGTTTAAACTTAAGAGCCTCGGGTGGGAGAGAGATCGATAGACACATGAAATAAGCTGGCCTACATCATTTATTATTACTCATATAAATATTTGAGAAATATGAAATGAACAATAGATGTTGAAGGATCCAATATTCCGTGTCTATTTCTCGATCGCTTGATATCCTCAAATTTGAACAAGAACTTAAGGAGATCTTTTTTTCAAAACAGTCAAAGTACAAATATATGATAAATTTTCTTTCTCTTTCAAATTACAATAATTCATTTTATAATATAATTATTAAATTACTAAATTTGTCCTTTATCTTTAAAGCTATCATTCACTTTCTAATTTGATCTCTCTTTGACATCGATCCCAATCGATTCATATCAATTTTTTTTTTTTTTTGTCCATTATAAGATTAAAATCAAATATTGACAAAATGATAAATTATATATAACTTGATAAATAATCTATGATTTTATCCAAAATCTAGAAACATGACCATATTAAACCAGAATTTCATGGGAAGAAGGCATGTAGTGGAAAGAAAAAAAAAGTTACATGCCCAAAAAAGGAGGAAGAATGGATCGATGTTAATTGGGTCATGTTATAATTTATTATCAATGAAAAACCACACATTTTGTTCTCTCGATGACATGGCAAGCATTTGTTTTATTTTTACAATATTTCAAATTAAACAATAAGTATTTGACATTAATGTTTCTCTTTCAAGATATATAAGTGAACAGAAGAAATGATTCGAGAGAGTGCAAAGACAAATCAAACCTCAGACGTCTATACTTCACGTTAATCTTTTTGTAATGCGATGCAAAAATGTGCATCAAGTGAAGCCACTACAACATAATTGCTTTTTAGTGATGGTTTAGAAATTGTGATAGTCCCTAAACCGTCACTAAAAGGCATTTTCTGTGATGGTTTTTGAAAACCGTCATTAAAGACAGATAAGGTTTTTTTATTTATTTATTTTTTATTTTTATTACGTTCGAACAGAGAGCAAATTTATGTTCGAACGTAACATATACGTTCGAACACTGTTGCTACCTATGTGCGAACGCGAAATATTTTGGTGCCAACGTTTGAACGTTAATTATAAATTTAAATTAAATATGACTCTAATTTAAAAATGATGTGGTTTTTATAGTGCATAATTTGTGAACAAGTCTAAAAAATTATAATATATATTTATATACACACAATTTGTAAAATATAATTATATAATTATATATATAAATATATTTATGTTTATATATATATAAATATATGTTTATGTTTATATATATTTGAAGTGCAGTGATTTAGTATTAAAATTGAAAAATCTAAAATTAAAAAAGATTGAGAATTGAAATTAAAAAATAATAGATATATTAATCATACTATTGTTCCTTACATATATTAAAAGTAAAATACAAAATATGATAGAATTTCGTAAACAACACTCACGTGAACGTGTTGTTCATGAAATTCGTACTCCGTATCTCCTCTGTCAAGCTATCAACCTTCTCGTTGAGGATACCTACACGATGGGTTATCTCAGCGACAGACTCCTCTACAGTCGCAATCTGTCGATCGATATGTTCAGTCAATTGTGAGATCACTGCATCAACCCAAGCATGATGCCCATCTCCCGTAGATGTACTCGTCAGCTGCTGACTACTACTCCCCACACCGGGCCAGGGCTGTGTCGGAGGAGCTACATACGCTACTGGGGGTGGCTGACGTCAAAGATACCCCCACGCCTATCCAATGCTATGTCGATGCGTGCTCATGTCGCGGGGGCTCATATGATCTATGACCCGCTCCTCCGACTGGAGTGACACTCTCCAAGCAAGTAATAGCCGGCTGATGATGACATTGTATGGGAGGTTGTCCGTGGAGATGATGCTCACCTCGTAACGGATCCTCTCAAAGATGAGTAGTGGCAAATCGATGGGATCTCCACGTGCCACTTGTATAAAAAATTGTGCCCGAGTCCAACTAAATGTGGTCTTATGTGCCACATGATTCAGGTTTGTTGCAATAATAAGCTACAACATGAGGAAGAAAGGTAGCAGATGTATTTGGTTGAAGGTATTCTTCTTCTCGATCTGCGTGCGGTCTCTCCCGATGAGGATGTGGAAATCCTCGTCTCAGTCATCATCCCGGGCCTCACAATCAGTACCCTCAGCCTCTGCCCGAGTCCAACTAAATGTGGTCTTGCTCCACCATAATAGTATGAGCCTCGATCCGAGCAGTGTCTGAAGTGAAGTGGCTCCTTCCCTCTCCCGTTTCTAAGTATGCAAAGGATGAGCCATATCCTGAAAATAGAAAAGAAAAAAAAATTATTAATACTATTGATACATCTTTTGTATTAATTTTAAACTGATCTGCATTAACATTCGAACATAATATAATATATATCCGAACGTTTTATCAAAGATCCATGTTTATTAGATAAAAATTATATTAACATTCGAATATAATATAATATACACGTTCGAACGTTAAGCGCATAACGGATAAGAATTTTGAAATGTGTTGCGTTCGAACATTATGCCTTCCAGTTCGATCGTATGGTTTTTATGTTCGAACGTCAATAACTTACGTTTAAACGTACATTTATTAGTTCGAACGCATGTTTTTACGTTCAAAAGTAAATTATTGACTTCTGCAACGTGACAAGCAAAACGGCAGATAAATTAATAAGTTGTACGTTCGAACGTTAACATTAAACGTTCAAATGTAAGTGCTTCAAAAAAAATGTTCGAAAGTAAAAGAGATACGTTCGAACGTGGAAGGGCTATTCAATTGCAATGTCATATGTTTGAATGTTTTGTAGAAACGTTCAAACGTTTCAACACAGAATGGCGGCTGATCACTTACCACGAGTCTAAGTGGCCAAATGTCACCACAGAAATGACTTCAAGAAACTTTTTTACGGTGACCATTTGGCCAATGGCAACACGCGGTGGCTGGAAAATGGAGTTGAAAATCTGGTCACCACTAACGTGAGGTTTACACAAAGTCCTACTAAATCTTAAACATGTAAGAGGACGATAGAGGGATGCCTACCTTTTTGCGACAGTTGTGGTGGGGTTTGACGGCCGAGGTAACGGTTTGACGGCAGCGTGGAACAATGGAGAGATAACTGTTTACTTCTGAGAATGACAGTTCCCGTTTCGGTTTTGGGCTTAAATACACGAAACGTTTGAACGTCATTCTGTGTGACGTTCGAACGTTTACCGATTTAATTTCAAAAAATTTATTAATAATAGAATACAGTGTATTATATATATAATATTTTATATACTATATTATATTGTATATTATATATATAATGTACATTATATATAGTTAATATATAATATAAAATATTATATTTTATAGTATATATTATAATATATACTATATATATAGAATACAATGTATTATATATATATATAATATTTTATATACTATACTATATATATATAGTATTATATATACACTATATATAATGTTATCTACTATATATAGTATATTGTTGGTTGTTAGTATAGTAATACTATATAGTAATGCTATTAGTATATAACATATAATATTTAACTAATACTATACTAATATATTATACGGTATAATGTTATAATATATAACATAATATATTAAGTATCATATATATTATAGTCGAATATAATAATAACTATATATAATAATTCTAATTCATTAAAATGTCTAGATTATTATTTAAGGCTTGAATTAGAACATTTGATGAATAATATAAAAGATCTTAAGAGAAAACAACAATTAATGAGACAGGACTATACATTCCAAAATGTCTAAATATCATATATATCAAAGTAGACAAGCGGCAATAGAGGAATGGGAAGCTGATTGCAACTTCCTAAGAAACAATTATCTTTTCGTATCATATCATATATACTAATACTATACACTAATACAATTAATTATGCCTTTTTTTCCGGATGGCATATCCTAATTCTCAGTTAGCTGTTTAATATTAATATTAGTATTACTATATTAGTAAATAATACTAATATTATGAGCATACTAATATTAATTATGCTATAGACATTTTAACTCATAAATCATGAAAACCAATATTATGAGCATAATCATAATCCATCATAAATAGTTGGCTGGTTTTTATATGGTAAAAGGGGCTAATAATGACGTATAACCAAACTGTTCAAAGAAGTTACCTAATTCTTTCTTAGCAAATTTCTTTTCTTTCTCCATTTGCCTTTTAAATCTTAAATCGTTGCACACAGTTAAACCAATTCTATTAATAGTACTTATTATATCTCCATATGTGAGATTATGAAAGTCAATAGTACCATCTGATTTTACTAATAATTCTTGTACCTTTTGGGCAAAATAATATGGAAGTCCGGCTATGAACTTTTCCTTCCAGTATTGCTATTGGCAGTCATTTTTATTATAACTTTAGTTAGAAATACATCTTTATATCAACGGAAATCAGATAATTGAGGACATTTTAAATTAATCAATAAATTACTAGTTCTTTCCTTGAATTAAACGGGATCACCAACAAAATGTTTAGTTAATGCATATATTAAAGAATTTACAGCATCTTCTAATGGTAAACCATTTTCTGTTTTAATCACTTACATATTTTCATCATATTTATATGCAGTTAATATTTGTGTCCTTTGTTCATGTGAATGATAATAATCCCACCAACCTTTTAATTGGCTAGTAAACCCTGTAACAATAATATGTGTTACTTGGTGATCATTTTTTCTATTACTTTTATAGACGTTAGCAATCATAATCATTTCTTGAAAATGGTTTAATGTTTCATACTTAGATAATCCATCTAAATTCCATTCATATAGTACATCTGATGAAAAGGCAGATCTTACTATATGTTCTCTTTCTTCAAATTATATATCCGGTGGAATAGGCCTTGGATACCAATTACGACTAATAGAAACATATTGTTTAGAATCTCTAACTGAAAAACTATCAACATAATCTCCTCTAATCTTATTTATTTGCAAATCTAAATTTTGAAATTGGTTTTCAATATTACTAATCTCAAAGTCAGATAATACAAGTGAGTCTATTTTGATTAATACATTAATATGGGATTATTCTGAGATAGATGGAGTGTTACTAATAGTTAATTTTTCTAATTTACTAGAGATTTGTTCAAATAAATCATTTTTGTTTTTAGAAAATATAGTTTTTAGATGAGATGAGATTTCATGGGGAACAAATAAAGGGGTTTCTTTTATTTCTTTAATAGTAGGTTTTAGAGGAAATATTTGAGCTTCAATTCTTTCTTATTGTTTACCCTTAGTTTTTAGATATAAATTGGTGTAATTGTTTTGTTGGATTATATTATCAATACTTTTATCAATGTTTGTATTATTATTTTTTTTTATCGATGAAGCCAATATTTGAGTATTTTTCTGATTGAACTTGATGACTTCAAAATGGGGTATTCTTCATAAACAATTTGATTATTCTCTTTTTTAATCCATTGATTAGTAATCCTGTTTATGGTAGATAATTGATTTGATTTATAGATCTCAAACAATATAAAGAAAGGTATATTAATCTATATTTTTTTCTAAAGACTCATAATATTTTTCTTGAATATAATCTCTTTTTATTTTTGTAAAAGTTGAAAAAAATACTAATCTTTTGTGACTATTTTCTTCTTTCATATGATCTTGTTTGAGATATTATTTATTAATTTTATGTTCTTCTTTATTCAAGGTATATATTTGGCATCATCTCCAACTACTTGTGAATGTATTGAAGAAAAATGTTCATTTTCAGGATTATGATAGGTGGATGCCTTATCTGGATGGTTAACAGTATATACTGGTGTATCAATAATATTTCTGGGAATAATTCTCTAAATCTGTGTGTCATGACTCTGGGATCTGGTGTCTAAAGATCTAGTGTCAAAATTTTAAAATTTATTCCGAGAGATTGATGTAAGAACAGATCTGAGTGTATGATAACTAGAAGGTGCTGGAGAAGAATAATGTGAAAAAGATATTCTAAAAGGTTGAAAAACTATTTCGACTATTCCATCTGCTTTTTGATCTATATATTCAAGATCATCTTTAGAATTATTTTATACCGTAGGTAATGGACTAATGTTCTCTAAATGTCATTCATTAGGGAGGGTAATTTGATTCCAATTTATTTGCTTATGGATTTGTATACTAGAGTTTTGTGTACTAGATTGTAATAATAATGTATGTCATTTTGGAATGGTTATAAGAGATTGTGGTTCTAATGTTGTTTTCATTATTTTATAATGAATTCTATAGACTACTATTAAAGGATGTGATTCTTTCATCATCTGATAACCGTTTGTTTTAATATTTAATGTTAAAGCATGTAAGATATTAGCATCGAATAATGAAAGAGAATAATTGGGATAACAATTAAAATAGACTGGACCTTGGAACAAGCTTGATTCTACCATTCCAAGTAATGAATCATGAAAATTATAGTGTCTTCCATCTCTAAAATAAAGTAGCACTTAAGTGTTTAATCCACTTCTAGTGAGTGGTTTTATAGTTACCTATACTAATCCACTATGTATGAAAGAATATTTTTGCTCTTTGTGATGTTTAATAGCTTCCTTTGTTAATAGTTGTAATGATTCATAATCATTGTTTAAACTAATGGTTTTTGCTACTGTTTTAATAGTATAATTTGTAAAAAATGATAATTAGAAGAAAAATTAGAATGTTTATATATTTGGTTTTTTAGAACATTAGGAATTGTCAAATCTTGTAAATTTCTTTCTATATCTATTATACTGTAATCTTCTTGGTTGATACTGTCAGATTCTATGAGGATACTAGTAGTAGGTTCGTTGGATTTAAATAAAGAATTCATTGAAAGATTTCATATATCAAAGAGAAATAAGTAGATTAAGAATTTGAGAGAACACTACCAAGACCACCCTTAAACCCTTCCAGCATGAATGTGCTGACCAATGAATTTTGATGGCTTGCAAACACAAGCTTCCCAATATAGTTCATTCCCTTTTGCTATAGGTTATCTTTGTAAAGCAAGGATACTCAAATGATTTCTTACACTTTTAATTTTGTTTCTTAAAAAGTCACAGTCAGCTTCATAGTATTCTATTGCCACTTGTCTACTCTAATATACATGATATTTAGACATCATTAATGTATAATCTTATCTCATCAATTATTGTTTTCCCTTAAGTTACCATAAACAGGAATATTAATCAGCATGACAGATGGAAATGGTCAGGAATATTATCTCCCCAGAAGATTATTATACTATTCATGACAGATTATTGTCAAGAAAAACGACAAAAGACTTTGTACAAATAGTATTACTATATAGTATAGTAATAATATATAGTAATGCTATTAGTATATAACATATAATATTAAACTAATACTATACTAATATATTATATGGTATAATGTTATAATATATAATGTTATCCTAATACTATTAGATATATACTAATACTATACACTAATACTATATATAATGGAAAAACAATTTACAATATAAGTAAAGGATTGTATGCATTTATAACAAGACATGCAATCATTCTTATAATCTTTTTGTACACCATATTTTATTGAGTATAAGTTAGAATATTACTAACAACATTAACACATATTAGTATTGCATATGATCGGTTATACCGCTTGTTTTACATGCTTTCATGCATATGGCTGGTTATACCGCCTATTATTATTATTATTATTATTATTATTATTTTTATTATTATCATCATCATCATCATCATCATATAATATTATTAGTAGCTATTTATTAGCTGGAATTTATGTCTTTGGTATCATAAAGATATGCGATTATTTTGTTATATTATTGTTATATTACATATTATTGTTACAATCCGGCCAACTGGCCAACTAAAATGCTGGTAGGATCATTACCTTTCAAATGTCACATCTTCTTCTCAAGATTACTCATCTTGGCATTTGCCTCTCATAATCCTAAAAATGAATATTTTTCTCCAACATATTCACAAGTAATTGGAGATGATGCCCAAATATACTCCTTGAATGAAGAAGAATTTAAAATTAACAAAGAATATCTCGAATAAGATTATATGAAAGAAGGAAATAATCACTAAAAGTTAGTATTTTTTCAACTTTTCAAAAATAAAATGAGATTATACTCAAGAGAAATATTATTCTTCTATAAAAAATACATATATATATATATAACTATTATATTAATAAATATTAACAACTAAATAACGTTCAAACGTAAAAATTTTACGTTCAAACGTTAATAAATTGTGGGTATATTCCCGCAATAAGTAGTGGTATACGACCCTACTACAGGTGATAATAGTGGTATACGGCCCTGCCATGAGTTATAGTCTTGGTCTCTATTTGAGTGCACATCATTCGGTGACAGAGTGATTTATGTTCTACTTGGTTATCCACAGATGCACAACCCTACTACGGAGATTAAACATGATCTCTGTTTTGATATGATAGTCTGATATGATGATGATGATGATGATGATGATGATCAGTTATGCTATACCAAAGGATACTTTTGAATAAGAATATTGCTGAAATTTTGCTCTAATATTTCTGGTAACATGTTCTCATTATGCATTCTGAAACTAAAAATATTTTATTCTACATTTTGAACTTTGTAAATGCTCATGTTTCCATTCGAGTATATGTTCTCTATTTACTAAGTTGTTGACAACTCATTCCTTATCTCTATAATATTTTTTTAGATAATTTTGATGGTTCAGTTGGAAATCAAGAGTAGGAATTGTTAACAAGATTTGATGATTATAAAGAAATAAGTGCCAAAGGGTACAAGTATTTATTGGAGAGTCATATTTAATAGATTTATTATTTTATGTTATTTTGGTATTTTGAGTTATGGATATTTTCAAGTCTTTGTGGAGATTTTAATTTATCTTATTGAAGTATTTCTTTGGCGTCCCTGTGAAGGAACAATGATATTTGTGTTGAACAAATAAGTTAACATTTTTATGGAGTCTTTGGATAATATATATTGTGTTATTAGAGATTATTTTATGTAACATGAGCTAACTCTCCAAATTTTCGGGACCGGAGCGTTACAATACGTGTAATAAATATATTAAAATTAATCACACTAAAAATATCATTCTCATTTATTTAAAAGAAAACATTTTGGGCATTTTTCATTTTCCAATTTTTTTTCCTTCTCTCTCTTAAATATACAATTGAAAATAAACATTGAATTGAATTATTAAAGAAGAAAAACAACAACAAAACGAAAGTATCGACCGAATATTTGAAAATCAGGTTAGCCAACTTAATAATGCGTTTAAATAACGTCAAAACAAGCAATATCCACATATGAGATATCCATATATGAAAAACAAGACAAGAGATCATGACATGCCACATGATCAAGAGCTATTTGTTAGAAAACTAAAAAATCTAGAACATGTTTTAGTTTAAAAAAAAATTAAAACATTTTAAAAATAATTTAAAACTTAAAACCTATTAGAAATTAAAAAAAAATAAAGATAAACATCTCAAAATATATTATAGCTTAAAAAAATTAAGATATAGAAAGGTTGAGAAAGAGGAGGAAGATTAGGGAGAGGAAGGAAAACCGAGAGATAGAGGGAATCGGTGAGAAATTGATATTTCTGAATTTTTAAACTAAACCCAATTTTCGGAATAGAATGTTTGATTTTTTATTGATTGAAACTATTTAATTTTCATTTACTGGTCACTTTTTCAAACACCAAAAATTCAGAGAAATTATTTACGAAAATATTTTATGGTGAAACAAATAAAGCTTGTACATACAACACACACTACAAGAAAAAGCTATTTTTGCTGCCAAAAACAATTGAGGCGAGGCATTTAATGTCGTAACAGACCATTAGTTACTGTAGCGGACTTTTTCTGCTGGCGATAGGAATGTTCGCCATAAGACGCATCTTTTTGCGGCCACATTCATCTTTTTGCGGCCACATAATATAAAATCCCGTGAAATTTAGTTGAAATAACAAGCTATGTTCTTTTCGCCCCGACATTTTTATCCTCGCATTGCGTAAAGTGTGCGAGTCGACGGAAAACCCTAAACCTCTCTCCGCAAACTTACATTCCACATTTCACTGCAATTGTCCCTTCCTCTTGATCTCTGTGACACAAATCGACTTCCCCTCCGAAAACCATCCATTTGATGCATGTCGTCGCCTCCTCGTGGTCGCTGGTAAGTCTCCTCTATCTCTCTTTATCTTTCACCGTCCCTCTCTCTCTCGCTCTCTGTCCTTCTCTCTCTCTCTCTCTCTCTCTCTCTCTCTATAACTTTCACTCAGTGCCTCTCTCTTCCTCCGTGATTAGGCTGCCCCACCGTCGCGCGCGACCTCCTCCACTCGGTCCCTATTTCAGCAAGTTTTCTCTCCTTTGAATCTTTGTGGTATTTCTCTCCCTCACATTGATACTACCTCTCTCTGCTTTGGGTATCTGTATTTTGCTAGTTTTTTTTGTTCATTTGCAAGTGAAAGGTAAATTCATTTACATACAAATTATCAGATACTAGTTTAATTTTTTTTTTTTAAATTATACTAGTTTAAATTGGTTGTGAATCTGTTACAAATTCCACTACTTTATCTACATTACGAACTTTTTGATGCTGAAGGATGGGGTTTGATCAATCTGTGTGGTATTTCTCTCCTTCACACTGTGACTATCTCTCTCTGTTTCGCATACATGTATTTAGCTAGTTTTATCTTTGGGCTCATTTCCAAGAGAAGGGTAAAGCCATTTGCATAAAAATATTCAGATCTTAGTTTAAATTGATTGTGAACTTGTTACAAATTGCAATGACAACTTTTGGAAACAACAATGAGAGAAATTTCTTTGCTATATTGAAGTTTTAGCATATAAGTGTAAATTGATTGAAATTTTTCTATGTTGTTTGGCGAATGTTGTTTTGGGTGATATACTAGTTTAAATTGATTGTGAATCTGTGACATTAGTGTTTTATTTGGTACTTGACAACTTTTGGAAACAACAGGTCCAGAAATTTCTCTGCTATATTGTGGTTTTAGCATATAAGTGTAAATATATCTTTTCATTTTTTTTTCCTAGACCCCAGTTCAAAGACTACAGAAAAATCTAAAGGTTATGAATCCTTCCATCTACTTACTATCAACAAAGTACATAATATAAGAGATAAGGGTCTTTAGACATGTATATTTTGCCTCAGCTTTAATCTTTGCCACCTATACCAGAAATTTGGAGCTATGTTTCAACGATTTTGTATACTTTCACTACAAGAAAAATGAGCTTTTGTGGCCACTTAATTGCGGCGAAAAAGTTATTTGTGACCAAAACAGACTCATTTTAGCTGTAAATAGTCATTTCACTGGAATTAAATGGCCACAAATAAGCAATTTTCTTGTAGTGTTTTTCTTCTGTAAAGTAAAGAAGAAACTGATCATCTATATAATATGATACATATAAATATATATATATATATATATATGTGTGTATATATATATAATATCTCCATCGATCGGCCATGTGCATTGCTAATATTATTCATGTTCTGATAATTAAGATGTTAATTAATTGCTTATTATATTATTTTATGCATTTGAGCTTAATCAAGTAGATTCATGATTTGAACATCTCGTTTGAGACTTCATTTTCTTAGACCATTACTACAGATAAAAACCGAATACCATATGCATACGTGCGGTCTTTGTAAGCAGCAAGTAAAATTAATTGCATAATGATAATTATATGTAATGAGCTAGTTACGACAACAAGTGATGAACGAGAGAGCTTACCTAATCTAAAGTTTTTACGTCTATAATAGTACTTATTTTAAAAGTTTAAATGATGGGAAGAGATAAATATTAATAATTTATATTATATATATCCATTTAGCCACAATATATATATTAGATATATATGTGATGATTATATATCTACAACAAAGAAAAAAGAAATTAAAAAGGTTTCCATAAATTAAATTAAATGAAAACTAATATATATACATATAAATATATATATATATATATTTATATATACCTCCATTTAGCCAGAGAAGAACAGGTTTTCCTCCATCATCCATTTTCAAGCTTGTATGAAAACTGGATGGCAATGTACATGAAAATGCAAGTCAAATATATGGTGTTTTATTTAAGGTTGTATTCAAGCTTGACATTCAATATTTTCTTTATACATGGATGTCTATTTGCTATGTTAAAATCTACAATAAATTAAAAGGCCTCAAATACAAGGTTGGCAGAGTACCAATTAGATGGAGAGGAATCTGATCAATGAATAATTAAATTGCAATTAGAGATATAATGAAATTTGTTAGAGTTTTTGTTCAATTGGTACATATAATGAAATCTGAGATATACAGAGGAAATGAGATATACAAAGGAATCTGTTCGATTGATAAATATATTTGAGATATACAGAGATATAATAAAATTTGCAGTTTATCAATATTTCTACTAAGCATTCTATGATTGGCAGAAATGGGTTGAGATTGAGGATCAATTACCTTGATTCATCATCATGAGTTCCAGCCATAATAACAATTAGCTATGCTTTTGAAAAAACTAGAAATAAATCCATGGATATATTTCTGCCACTTGGTAAACTCATTGATTTGCTGAGTTCATTCCTCGCCGATTCTGGGAATTCTTGTAGAAAAAATACCCACGAATTGTAATGGCCAGAATTTGAAAGGCTGTAAACAAATTATTCCCTGCGCGATTCACCCCTCCCCGCAACTAATCCTTACGAATTCCAGCGTAAGAAATAGTTGGCCGTGTTGATATGGGTTTTATTTCCGGCATGCCCTAAACACGCAGCAAGGGATGGCTTTTGTGGTGCCCCTAGTATCGCAGTAGGTTGATGATGGCGGCACCCCAACATTCGCCAGAATAGCCCTTCAATCCCAAATTGGGCATCGACATATTGCTTCGGGATATGTCGATGGCAAAATATTTTTACAATTGCAGTGACCAATATTTCACCGTAAATTTCAGGAATTATTTCCAACGACGTCCCAGCCGTAATTGCCCTTCAAAACCTACCTATTCATCGAATCTTGCTGCAGGACAGATAGGCAGCAACATCTACAGCAATTGCATCCCCTTGCAGTTATCACCGAAATTGGTCTGACTAGACGTTTTACTTGCGACCGATTAGCGGTGGATAAATATCGCAACTGCTACTCAGTTGCTGCAAGAAACTTCAAGAATTACGGTGAGCTCGCTCCCTGCAAGAAGCCAAATTCCTTGTAGTGACATTCTTCTTCAGCAAGACGACCATATATACCATGCATTCGATGCACAAAAAATTTGGTGAGAAAATAGGGTTTTCTTTATAATATTGACCAAATTGAAAGTAGTTAAACTCACGGCCACACTATAAACAGAATATATTTGCTAAATTCAAAAAACAAAAAAAAAGAAGCAAAAATATATTTGCTCCGGAAAGAGAACTAATTACTTGTCGGACATGTTGTCCAAAACTGCAGCATGTCTAAAATCTAAAAAGACTCTTGAGTTCACACCCTATGTTTGAGAGAGTTTGTTGTGGACTTTGTTAAACCCAAACACTTTGATGAAGCCAATTTTCAATGTTAGCAAAAGAAGATGCATTTCCTCATAGCCAGTCTTAAGGTGGTGTATGCTCTAGCCACTCCCAAGCCTTCTGCAAGTGCGGATGAGATAATTGGTTAGAGTCAGGCAAGGATTAAACAAGAACAATACGACTAAATCTGCAAGGGACATATCTGCAATGCAATTTCTAGCACATTTTTTGGCGCTTACGAGAATAAGGCAACCACCAAGGATTCTTTGTATACACTTGAGGCTCAATACCTTTTAGAAGACGCCATAAGTAAGAATTTTCTGTCACCAAACTTCGTGATTTTATCTTTAATGGCCCGTAGCAGTTTTCCATGGACATGGGGACACCATTGACTCACTCGTCCCGATGACGTCAGAAGGGAGGGTAAAGCAATCAGCACGACGAGGAGATATCGAACATGGTTGCAGTGATCACGCATTCCTAGGAGGCACGCCAAAAGTGTTACAAGGGCAGAGGAGAAGCGTCAAGGGAAAAGCGGAGTAGAGGATCCAAACATTGCATGGATAGCGATGAGGGTTTCGATTCTTTTTCACACTGTGTGGCGGCACTTCAGCCCCCACTACCTGACGATGTTTTCTCCCGTGCGTTTGATCAGTTAATGAATCCCCTAGCACAACGAGGATTTTTGGTAATAGATGATGCCCATAGGCACGTGTGGGCATCGCATAGTTGATTAGAGTGTCAGCTATGCATAGTTGATTAGTGACTAGCTTGTGCATTAGAGCTTGATTAGTTGCTTTGCTTCCTTGTAATTTTTCATTGGCGTAATGTAATTTGTTTTTTTATGTGTCCTTTATTGTTGTTAACATTTGTTGGTTTCATGGATATCTTTGGAAGATAATTGCTTTTTATTATTTCAAATCCAGTTGTGATGTTGCGGAAACCATCTTTTTATATTAAGAGTATTGTGTTATGTGTTGGGTAGATCAACAAAATTGTGAATGTATTTGTTCATGTTATTAGAGTTTGTTTAGATCACTTATTTCATGCCTCTTGAATTGATGTCTGATTTGGTGCTCTACCCAATGGCCAGCTGTAGGTTTTGTGAACGTGATCAAAATTTCTCAAAGGCATATACTCGAATCAAAGGTAGAGGTTGCTGCCCCCCTAGGTTATTCTTCTTCTCCAAAATAATCTATTTCTATTGGGAGGGATATCAACCCTTTTATATTCACTTGAAAGAATTGATGGAAGGAAAAAGCGTACAGTTCTGATGTTAAATGTTTTAACATCATAACTGTTTAATTTAAAATATTTTGCTGGTTCATTATGTGGTAGGACCTACCACATTAAATAAATATTGCCTTCTCTTCTTGATTAGTGTGTTTTCAAACTGGCTGTTGGAGCTGCTGATTGGTTATTGTGATGTTATTGCTACTGCTTGTCCATAGTTTGATATATAGCTTGTGCATATATATATTTGCCTTGGTTATTGTGATGAAATATATTCCATATATATTGGTGAATACGATGTATATTGGTTATTGTTTATACTACAGCAACTATGAATAAGATGTATATTAACCTAAAACTGGGTGACTTTATATATATATTGGTTACTGAAAATACTACAACAAGTATGACTATTTTATATAATTTGGTCATGGGATTAGATGTATAGCTAGTGAGAAGAAAACTGAGCATGATGTTAATCTGAAGAAAATTGACCATGATGTTATTCTGGTTTTACATCAACATCTCCATCCACACCTCATGGAGGTTTGCAACTGTTGGACAGATTTTATGTTCTAATTCTAGTGTCTGCCCTGTCACATGTTATGGAAAAACATGTGGCTGGTTAACAACTATGATTTTTTATTTTTGGATTGAACATTGCTAGTAGACCTATGTGGTATGTATGGCAGTTAGAATATGATGTTATTGTTTTGATTAGATGCCGAGTACTGGACAGTTTTGTATTTCCACTATTTTAACCAAAGTGACATGTTTTGTGGGCTGGTTGTTAATTTCGCAAATGGCATGATGGTTGGTTGGATTTAAGTTTCAATATCATGTATTTGCACTGAGTTTTGGACTCTGGTTTGTTTATGGTTTGTGTATAGTTATGTTTTAGCATATGAGCACACACATACATACATACTGATGCAAGGTCATGCTATGGTCTTTTAGAACTTCAGGGTCATGATCATTGGAGATACAAGCATGTAGCATGTAGGGTCATGATGCAGGGTCATGATCTTGGTTGTTGTTGCATTTTTCCGTTTTATGTCATATAAGATGTGAAAGCCATGTGTTTATATTTTTCATTGGTACCCCTTTTCTTTTAGAGTAATTATTGTAAGCCATGTCTTTATCTGTCTTACAAAAGGGTTCTATCTCCACTGCTCCACTTGTTCATTTATGCTCCATTCCAGCTTGTGTTTTTTAAACTTCTTTAAATATAGGACTTGATATTGCCCCATGGAGTACATAAATTATGAGGGTAGTTCTTCATATCAATTGCAAAATATGTTATGGAAAGCCATTAACTTGTACCACTAAAGCACGAAATAGAATCACCCACAAATCCATCTAATATAAACAGAATTAGTATCTAGAAAATTATGAACTTCAGGAGAATCTTAAGTGCCAAACTTATGCACAATGTTGTTGTAGTTATTAGCATGTACCATGTCCAATCCTACATACACTCGGCAGAGTCTAGCTATGAATAAATCAACTCTAAACATCAAGACAGAATGTAGTAAGATAGAAACAGGAAACATTGATACAGTTCTCCTAAAACACAGTACTTACTTTTTTTTTAAATGGCCATGCATAGGACCACGGAAACTACCATATCAACAAGAATAGTGAAAAGAAAAACCATTAGTAATTGAAATAACTATTTGGACTGAAGAGGACCTCCCAATTACTTGGGTCTTTCTTAATAGTTTATAATGCATTCGTGTATTCTAGTTTTGTCATGGCAGTTACTATTTGGATTGAAGAGGATCTCTCAATTACTTGGGTCTTTCTGAATAGTTTATAATGCAGCCATGTATTTTTTTTTTTCATTTTTTCTCTTTTAAAACTGGTACAGCGAGGATTGTGCTACCTTTTTAAAGCTCACATAAGATGAAACACTGCAAATTTTCGCATGGTAGTATAGTTGAACTGGGCACTTTATTCAGTAATTGGACTGTACTTTGTAAATTTTGTCTCATTGAAGCTTTTATTTTTCATAAGTATCCTGGGTTTTGCTCTTTCTCAATGTCACCATTTCCACTTGATAGGTTTGCACTTTAATTTAGGCCTATAAATATATGGTCCCTGCCCTACAAGCTGTTCGACAGTCTAGTAGATATTTTTTCAAATTGATCGATCTGCTCTATGTAACTTAATATGGTCAAGATGTCATATCAGAATGATCATAACGAGGATTTGGTCATGGGGTTAGATGCATGCCAGTGCTACAAGATTTAAACATGATGTTAATCTAAATAGTAGAGACCAACTAATATTCTCACATGTCTTTGCTACACTGATATATATATAGTATATATATATATATTTATAATATATATTCATAAGAATTTATAAGTATATTTTAAGTGATATATCAAATAATTTTTGCTGAAATAAGTGTAAGTTCCATTTACTTGGAAATGAAAGATACGGGATATGGTCAAGAATCCCAAAGGTTTGCAGGATTCTTTGCATATATTGAGATTGCTTTTTCTTGTCTAGAATGGAAACGTACACTCATGAAAACTACTCCCAATGCTATAGGTCCCTCCTGTTGGTCTATTCCCCAACTTTTCTTGAGTTTTTAGCCCAGTTCCACATCATATAGTAGAGAATGGAGCATAACAATTCTTGGATTAACGGGAGTGATAGTGATGATCCGATGGAGCCCATAGATATCATGAATGCTATTAGGATATTGTCCTAAGGACAGAGAAGGAATCACCCAAGGCCACAACATAATATAGGCCTCCGAGGGCATCAATATATTTTAGGAATTTTAAATGGCCATCCAGATAACTGCAAGATTATGTTTCATATGGAGGTACCTACATTCCGTTGTTTATGCGGATTGTTACGTAACTGTCACTTGATACGTGATTCTAGAAGAGAAGTGATGGTGGAGGAAGTTGTGGGTATGTTTTGCCTTCTTGTGGGCCACGCAGAAGGCCAGCGAATTGTTGGGGACAGGTTTCAACATTCGACACAAACAATCAATAAAAACGTTAGAAAAGTGATTAATGCATTATGTGAGGTTGGGAGACATTTGATTGTGCCAACTCCAAGGGATAGCGTGCACCCTTTTATTTCAAGCAACCATCGTAATTATCCTTAGTTTAATGTAACAATTAAAATTCAAACTTTCTTTTACAACATACAATATAACAATCACATCATGCATTAGTTGGTTGTGTTAGCCAATTGGGATTTATTTATTGAGTTGATAGGGATGCATTGGCGCTATGGATGGTACGATAATACCAGATGTTGTCCCAACTGAGTTGCGTGAGGCATATCGAAATAGGTTGGGCAGAGTTGGCCAAAATGTATTGGCAATAGTTGACTTTGATATGAAGTTTATATTTGTTTACACTGGATGGGAGGGATCCGCTCATGATGCACGTGTGTTCCACCATGTTGTCAGTGATCCAGAAGCCCGTTTTCCATGGCCACTAGAGGGTAGTTTTTTTTTTATTAACTTTATCAAATATTTTTAAGTTGGAACTTTCATTGTTTTTGTTGTTATATTAATTGAAGTTTGTGCTTTGAAAATAAATGGACTCTTAGGTCAGTATTATCTTGTAGATTCAGCTTATCTATGTACTACAGGATTGCTGCCCCCTATCCAAGAGAACACCGGAGTGATCGTCACAATCAGAGGGGTTTTCATGGGTATAAAGATTATTTTAATTACCGTCACTCAACAGTTCATAATATTGTAGAACGAACATTTGGTGTTATAAAAGAACGATTCACCATTCTCTCCAACATGCCTCCATATTCGGTTGGGCGGCAAGTACTTATTATTACAGTGTGTTGTGCACTGCGCAACTTTATTAGAATGGTCATCCCCGATGACTGGATATTTCAGACGTGGAGTACGATGCATCTACCAGTTATTGAGCCTGCGGAACATCCTCATCTGGTCATGTAGACTTGTCAACTTAAGCCCAAAACAATATAGCTGCGATTAGAGATGAGATTGACATTTCTATATGGGAAGCAAGGAGTGGCCATTGATGGTGTTATTTAATTCATTACGTGTGTATTTAATACTGATATTTTATTGTTGGCATTGAAATTACCTTTATTTTTGACAACTGATGTATTTTATGCGAGCAATGAATTTAAACATGATACGATTGTCGATGTGGATTGCTCAATATTTCATCATGCTGGACAGATTATTTATTTAATGACAAATGGTAGATGAATTACATTATTGGATTTGGTTATTTATTTATTTATTTTTACTTGTTGGGTTTAATGATTAGTATTTTTAATTTTTTTTCAAATTAAAATAGGTTTGACGATAATGGGTTTCTTAACACATTAATTTATGTATAGCAAATCTCAAGCAAATAATTTTAAATATTAAAAATAAATTATTCGTCATCTATGCATCACATTTATTTTAATATTTTTTTTCTTTTTCTTAACGAGTGTCTGTTATAATAATAATGAATAGCAAAAATTATTACAAAATATTATGAATGACTAAAACAAATATTTGATAAAAAGGTTATAGATACAAAAGATTTTAGCATAATATTTTTTAAATGAGGTTGTGGTATTTTTTTTTTAGTTTACAAATATTTCTAATGACTCAGCAAAATATTTGATAAAAAGAAGAAAATAAATACACGAGTTTTTAATAAAGGAAGCATGAAATAAAAACAGAAAAAAGAAATAAGATGAAAACGCTGGGTAGGCTTAGGAAAATGCCGAGTAGCTCTTCATTAACCATTGTTCACTGTTCATGCGCAGGCTTCAATTCTTTTTCAGCAGCTAACTTGTCTTTAAAAATAATATTATTAGTTGTGAGTCCCACAACAATCAATACTTAGAAAAAAAAAATCAAACTAATCACATCTCATATCTATAAATAAATACAATTTTATCTCATCTTATCTTATCTCATTTATACTCAATATATCTCAATATTATTCACATATATTTTAAAAAATCTCATCTCATCTCATCTATGAAAACAAACGAAACCTTAATTAACTCATTTCTTACCTAGATTGTTTTACATTTATATGACAAACTTTATTTTGATTTCAATTATTGTAGGGAGGGGTTCAGGAAAAGAGGCTCCATCTCAATCTACTTTGACTTCACATTGATAGTCTGATACACTATTTGTTTCTTATTTCATTCTATGAAGTTTGTACTTGCGTTATTATTTTTTCCTACTTGAGTTCTTTTCTTTTTGAGAGATCATGTCCTCATTTTTATCCTTGTTTTTTTTTTCAGGTTTTATTGAACACTTGGAGTTGGAAGGACTAAGTTTGTCAAATAGATTTGTAATTTTGTTACTTTTATTTATTTATTTTTGTTGTTGTGATGTATTGTTATTCTTAAGTTATTCAAATTACTTGTAATATTTTTTAGATTAGTTTGTAATAGTTTTATATTAATGTGTAATAGTTTTAGACTACTTTGTAACATTTTAGAATGATTCGTTAGCAACCTTATGAAATTTATATAGGGATTGAAACTAGTTTTTGGTTTATTATAGATAGAGATAAACTTTATTCTTATATATTTAAGATTTTCAAATTTTGTATTTAATTGTTGGACTGAAAAATAAGTTTTGGGCCTAAGATGGCTTTTGTAAACAGCTTCTAGGCCCAAAATGTCCAAAAGGGCCTCAAAAACAAGTTATGAGCTCATCGGCCCATTGAGGCCCATGGGTGGGTGGACGTCCCGTAGACTTATCAGCCAGCCTGGCAACTGGGTGGGGTCACCTGCCAATGGGGGACGGGACTAGGGCCCGTGTGCCCCAATTCAATCCCCCGCCCATGGGGATGCTGGAGGCGGGCAACAGACCAACTTTTAGCTAGATAAATTTGTGCAAAGCAAATGGCATAATTTTGTGAGGATTGAATATCTGAGTGAAGGCATATTTAAATTCAAAGTTAACAATAAAGGTAACGTATCATATGCTTAGTTCATATTTGTTTTTTTTTTTTTTTAATCAAAACAGACATTCATTGAAATCAAAATCAATCATTACATTGTTTCTCTAATTTAATACAATTCTTTATCTGTTCTGGATTCTCTTCTAAGCAAACTAATTCTTCATCACAAGACAAAGCTAGCTTGGCCATCTAGCGTGCTGCTTGATTGCATTCTTTGGGCGCATACTGAAGACAACACAAATATCTTCTTGGAAGAAAGCTTTAATGTCTTTTATCATCTAACCACACCCAGATCAGCTCTTAAGAATCTTGTGCTTCTTTGATGACTACAAGAGCATCTCCTTCAAAAATGGCATGTTCTAATCTAATTTCCAGACTTAATTCCATAGCCCTCTCTAAAGCAAATATTTCAGCCATAACAGGATAGTTAACAAACATTTTTGGCATGCACAAAGAAGCAACTAAATCACCTTCCCAATTTCTGATCACAGTATCAGCTCCCATCTTTGAAGGGTTTACTCCTAGTGCTGCATCCCAATTTGCTTTATAAATGTTTGTACTCGGTTTTTTCCACTTGATAGCTCTGTTTACTAAAGACTCATTTTGGTTTGGAACTCGAATCATTTCTTGTGCCTGCTGAAAGCTCTCCATTTCTTCTTTTGCTCTAAGTAGAACTAATCTGGGACTATCAAACTTTCTTTCAAATACATATCTATTTCTTCTTAACCAGATTCTTCTAAGAACACATGCAGCTTCTTACAGATCCTTCCTCTGTAGACTTGTTACCATCTCCTCCCACATTTTATAGAATTCAACCTCTGCACATTTCCATTTTTGTAAACTACACATCTTTTCAGCCCAAACATATTAGGCAGCACCATAACTCCACAAGGTATGACAGCTTGTCTCCTCACATGGTTCACATATAGGACAAGGATTATTCTATGTAATTTTCCTCTGGAATAGATTCCGTTTTGTAGGTAGAACTTCACTCACAGTTTTCCGTAGAAAAACTTATAGAAAATTTGGGACTTTCAGCTCCCAAATTTTCTTCCATCCTATACCCATTAGTGATGGTTGACTGTTCACCTTCCAATCTTCTCTTCATATGAATTGCCAGATGGTATGCAGTCTTCATGGAAAACATACCAGATTTATTACGACACCATATGATTTTATCTTCTAAACCTCTCGTACTAATGGGTAAAATACTAACACTGCTGCCTCTTCTTCATTCATCACATCATGAATAAGATTTGTGTTCCAACTACCCTTATTATCAATGAACTCTTTAACAGTAGCTTCACTAGAGAAAATCTTCACTTGTGATTGAATCATGTGAGTAGTAAGAGTATGCAACCACTTGTCACTCCATATTTTAATCTTTTGGCCATTCCCTACTATCCATCTCATACCTTCTTTTATTAGACTCCCAGACCTCCATATACTCCTCCAAATCTGTGAAGGACCATCACCAAGCTTAGCAAACAAAATAGTACCTGTTTTAAATTATTTTTCTTTCATAATCTTTGCAACCAATGAACTGGGATGCATTAGTAACCTCCAGAATTATTTTGCCAACATAGCTTGATTAAAACACTCAACATCTCTAAAACCCAACCCTCCTTCACTATTAGCGATTCCAACTTTACTCCATTTCTTCTACTAAATTTTCCTATCTTGATTCATATGCCTCCACAAAAACCGAGTCGTCATAAAAGAGATTTTCTTACACAACTGATTTGGTAATTTGAAAACACTCATTACATAAGAGGGACTGCTTGTAATACTGCTTTTATAAGAAATTATTTGCCTGCTTGAGACACAGACTGATTCTTCCAACTGTTTATTCTATCCCATATTCTCTCCTTAATTCCTCTAAAAACCTTATATTTAGACTTCCCAGCCATTGTAGGTAACCCCATGTATTCTCAGAATCCCCACAAACCCTTACACCATGTCTTGTACTAATTCATCTCTGACAATTGGACTTGTGTTTATACTAAAATAAATAGAAGTTTTATGCATATTCATTTTCTGCCCAGAAGCTTGTTCATAGCTATGCAAGATTTGTTTCACTGATCTCTACTACTTCATATTTAATTTACAAAAAAGTATACAATCATCAGCAAAGAGTAGATGATTGATACTAATACCACCCTTACTAATGGAAACCCCTTTTATAGCCCTATTCTTTTATAATTTTGAATCATAGCAGTTAGCCCTTCTGCACACAGTAATAATAGGTAAGGAGACAAAGGGTCTCCTTGCTTAAGGCCCTTGTAGATATTATCCTATTCCCTAGCTTTCCATTAACTAACACTGAATATTTCACTATTTACACAAATTTAATTATTAAATCTATCCACCTATCACCAAAACCAATCTTTTCCATAACTGCTCTCATATATGCCCATTCAACTAAGTCATATGCCTTGGATATATCCATTCTTTCCCTTTTTGTCTAGTCTTCATCGTATGTAAGGCTCCATAAGCTATCATAATTTATCTGTGATAAGCCTACCCGATATAAATGCACTTTGTTTATAGGAAATGATATCAGACGGTACTTCCTTAAGCCTATTGGCAACGTTTTAACAATGATTTTATACAAAATATTGCATAAACTAATTGGTCTAAACTTATTAACTAACATGGGGCTATTTATCTTTGGAATTAATGCAATGTATGTAAAATTAATCCTCTCATCAAACTGCCTCTCATTCAGAAATTTTAGTGATGTTGTGGTAACCTCATCCCCAACTACACTCCAATATTCCTCATCAAACAACCTTCTATTGCAGCTGAGGAAGGACAGCTTGAGCTATATACTCCTCTATGATGCTCTTGAAAAGCTCTCTGAACTTCTTCCTGATCTGTTCTCAAAACTGATTGAGCATCCCTCACCTATGAAATCTGGTTTCTCTTCTTCCTTTGAGTAACACACATATGGAAATACCTAGTATTTCTATCTCCTAATTGGTACCAATTTATCCTAGCTCGTTGCCTCCACTTCATATCTCCTTTATCTAATAAGAAACCCACATCTTGTTGCAACCTCTTAATTTGGCCTATATTTCGTTGCTCCTCAACCTCTTGCAATCTTTTTAAAGTTAATTTTTGTCTTCTCTCTAATCAATTTCTCCCCTCTCATTCCTCTGCTCTTACACCATCTTGACAAAGACTCACTACACTGATAAAGAGCAGATTGAACTCTTTCTAGTGGATATATTGATGGTAAATTAGCATTCCATTCCTTCTCAATTATTTTTCCAAATTCAACATCTTTTGTCCAACATACCTTAAACCTAAATAATTTCTTTTTTCTGTATAGTCTCGCTTCCTCATGACAGATTGACAACATTAAGGGCTCATGGTCTGAGCTTCTCGCTGCCAAACATTTTACCTTGATATGTTTATACATCTCTTTCCATAGTGAATTTGCCATTGCTCTATCCAATCTCTCTTTTGTAAAACTATTATCAGTATGTTTGTTACTACATGTGTAGATATTACCACTACATCCTAAATGAAACAATTGGTTTTCTTCAAGAGCAAGCCTAAAAGCTTCCATTTGATTCTCAGATTTACCCCCCACTTTCTCAGACTGCACTAATATTTCGTTACAATCACCAACTATGCACCGTGGATTATTCCTTGGGCTGAGTCTAATCATTAAGTACGATGATAGCATTCTTTTACTAACCTCTAGATAGCCATAGAAACCTGATAGAAGCCATCTGGATCTCTGACCCTCCATTGATGCACTAATATGCCTCAGTGAAAAAGTATGGACAACCAAATTCCCCTTAGGTTTTCACAAAAGTGCCAAACCCCCACTCCTACTTACTGGATCGACAACAAAACATCCATCAAAACCTAATTTCTTTTTCAGAGCTTCCAATTTAGAAGTTTCAGTAGCGTTTCCCTCAGAAACACCACTATGAGACACTTCTCCTTTACCATTTGGTAAAGATTGTGAACTGTACGAGTGTTCCCAAGGTTTCAACAATTCCAACTCAATAGATTCATAATCCGCGGTGGGGCTGACTAGCAGGCACCGCCGATTCATCATCCCTACCATATTCAGAAGACTCGTTACTTATTTTTGCTCTTTTCTACCTTCCTCTTCTAAATCTTCATCTACCAGAGATATAGGGATGGTAATATCTAACACAACTCATAAATTTAACACGTGCACGATACGAAATTAACGGGTTTAAGTTTGATGTTAAAGGAGTTTAGATCAAAACAAGTTCATCCATTTAGACACGATTTATAAACGGGTTAACCTACTTAATATGAGATCAACCCATTTTGAATTTATTTCAAAATTAAAATTTTATTATTGTTAAGTTATAATATTAGTATTTCTCATTATTCTTATATTTTTATTGTTGGGATTGTAATTTTAGTCCTATGCTCATATTTGTTATTTTATGGTTTGTAATATTGTTTTTATTATACATTAAAATTTGGAAAATATTGATATATATTTCTTAAGATATTGTGATTATTAATAAATATAAATTTTAACTTTTATATAAAATTATGTTACTCAGGTTAAATGAATTATGCATTTTAGTTCAACTATTTACATGAAACAAATGGGTTTAAATGAGACGTGTCGTGTTAACATATTTCTAATTAATTATTAAACGGGTTAAAATGAATGACACGACACGTCCCGGCTCGTTATCTAAATAGGTTACGTTAAAGTTTGAAAATTTGACACGTTTAGTATAACGGGTTAGGTTTGGATTGACCTATATAGTCAAATGTTCGTAACTTGACATGATACAAACATGACCCAAAAACATGATTTGACACTCCTAACCAGAGATAGACCAGTGTGTTTTTTAGCATAAGGCAGAAGATAGTATTTCTTTACTTCTCCTCTTTTGGATGATGGAGTTTGGATGCGGGATTTTTTATTCTCTGTTTTATACAGAGACTGATACTCTCTTTAGAGTTTTATGAAGTTTAGACAATGTCCGTCATATAATATTTGTGTACAGGGAAGCTTACAACAGAAGTTTAGTTTGGCTTGTACCTTGAGTCATAGATACAACTTTCTTATTAATGAATGTAATGATGTCTATTTCCTATAATAATAATAATAATAATAATAATAATAAAGGCAAAAGAGAACACTAACTTGTATTCAGGGCCGGCTCTTCCATTAGGCAAGTTAAGCAATTGCCTAAGGCCTTTAATGGAAGAAGGCTCCAATATATATATATATATATAAAGTAAAATTTGTTTTTTAAAAAAATATATACTCAACAAAAAACTTTAATTAACTCAATGAGAATGAGAATATAAATAAGATCAAATTAATATTATATCATTATTAGTTTTTAAAAGTATCACATATAATAATTATTTTACCTATTTTCCTTCTAAGAATACACTTCTCTTTTGTCATTATTAGTTTAATATATAATTAATGTGAAAATTATAAATAGTAAAATTTAAATTTTCAGTGTTCATAAAAGATTTTTGTATAATCCTTTAAAGAGGCAATGACCCATTTTTTTTCAAATGTGTAAGTTGCTTATAGAACTTTATTGACAATAATGATTATAATTATGTCTAAGAGTCTACAATACTTGTAAAACTAAATTTGATAAAATTCTCTCTATATCAAGAATTTCCTAATAAAGATTAAAGTCAGTTATTAATTAAAAATGTGGTATAAAATCTTAATCAATAATTTTACTTTACAAAATAATAGGAATTATTTTTAAATAAAAATATAATATAAAAATAAAATTATTTAATTTTACTTTAAGATTAAAAAAATAAAAAAATAAAAGCCTAACTCAGAATTTTAGCATTAGCCCCGGAACGTATTGAGCTGGCCCTGCCTGTATTTCCATTCTTCCGAGCCCTTCTCTTCCAACCTCCTCTTAAAGCTTGAATCTTGTCGTTGAAGTTGAATCTCAGAACCTCCCCCTTTCCTCCTGCGATATCCTTTGTGACAGAGTTGTGTTTCCTGAAAGAGAAATGATACTTGCAGTCGTGAGCGTGCAGTCGCCGTGCAGTCGCTTTGAAAAAAGTGAATAAATAAGGGACTCACCTGAAAAGAAATTAATTTTTTAATAGTGGACCCCACTCTTTTTCAAAGCGATTGCACGGCGTTTGCGCATTCCACGACTGTATGTAGCATTACTCTTCCTGAAATGATAACGTTCTGTAAACCCTTATTTTTATTCATCTTTATAAAGTTTTTGGGCTTAGTGGGCCTTGGGCCCATTTCGACAGATCCTACTTGCTTCTCCATCACACCCTCCCGAGTACAGTTTAGATTCAAAGTTTGAGCATTTGAATCCCTTGTCTTCTTCCTCATCTCTTGATCATTAGCAGATAACTCCCCCAAGATTCTGTCTAATCAATTCCTCATTTCGCGCCAAGATAATGTTTCCGCCAGAATCAACCAGATTTTCGCCTTCTACCTCTGAGAATCCTAGAGATACACGATTCTGACCCTCACCATCATCACTTGGACTTGATTCTGAAACTGACGGCCGAAAACCAATTTTCTGGTCCAAGCCTTGAATCGGAAAACTGGTGCTAGAATCATCTTTATTAGTTTGCTGCCCCATCCCTCGATGTCGAACTCCATTATCTGCCTCAGCCACAAGCCATATTGGTTGTCCCTTCATGTGCTCTGTTTTCTACATCCATAACCAGAGGCACAACCATTATCATCATGAACAATCTTACCACATTTGAAACAAATCTTTGACTTTTTTTCATAGTTGTTTGGCACCCACATGCTTCTTGCATTGATTTTTATGGTTCTTCCAAGACCAACCGCTTTCCTTAAATCAATTTCCAAACTTCCTTTGAGCTAACTCCCCCAATCTACTCCATCTTCAGGAACATCTACATCCAAAAAATTGCCAATTGAAATACCTATTTGCTCCCCAATCTGGCGGTTCATGCACGCCATAGGAAGATTGTGCAATTGAATCTAGAATTGTTCACAATCAAGACTAATTTGATGCGGCTGTGTAGTTCCATCAAACAAGTTCAAAACAAACAAGCAATTATCAAACATCCGTGGCTTGCCATCTAGTACCCTGTCTCTATCCTTACAATTTGAAAAGATAATAACAAAAGTATTCGTACGAATCTCCTTAAACGTGACATATTTTTCTACCTTCCATACCTTTAACATGGTGGCCCGAATTACTTCCTTCCCAATATATCTATCCGTTAAAACTCTACCAATCAAGCTTCTACTCTCATGGTTCTGCAAATCATCCCAATCATCAACTCGAATCTCTATTTCTGACTTTTTTTCGTCATTGAGACTGAGTTGATTCCATACTTCACTAAGATCCTCCATGGCTACTGGAGAACTCTACAAATCGTGGGACTGAAATACTCTACTTAGTGGGAGTAGAGAGTCAAAACCTTCACCTCTTTCGCCCTTCAATTGACGACAGAGACAAGATGAATATATTAGATGATATGGTAGGTAGATGTAGAATATGCATGAACACTACAATTTTTTTCTAGTTCCTAAAAGAATGCATATTTGGTCTAAATTTGGGGTAAAGCCAAACTATACACCATCCAATAAGAGACTGCCTCGATAGCTTTTCTATTAAATTATCATGAAAACGTGCTTGATTTCTCAGGCCATCGATTCTGTCTTATCTCGATTGAATTTTTTTTTTCTCTCCACCCTTGTATTTAACATCCATTTTCTCTCTAAAATGTGCAAGTATGGCATATTTCTTTCAAAAAAGTGGAGTCCACTATTATTTATTAAAAAAATATCCATTTGTATTTAACATCCATTCTCTCTTACCATACTCATTATAAGATTAAACAATTATTGGATAGAGTTCTAAAATGTGCAAGGATCGCGTATTTCTTTTAAAAAAAGTATGGTCCACTATTATTTATTAAATTTTTTTTCTTTTCATATGAGTTTCAAATTTATACATTTTTTTTAAAAGGAGTGCGTAAGACTGTTCTACCCTATGATTATAAATATCATTATATGTGGTATTCAGCCCTTTACAACGTCGTGCCATGACTATAAAATTATGAAAAATGATAGACTTACAACTCTTTTGTAACTATATACATAAAATAAAAGGTAATTTTGTAATATTGAAATTTATTTTTATGGAGTGGCATGATTGTATTGGTTGATTGAACAATAATTATAAAATAGTTGTAAACAAATTGTAAGTATATCATTACCCTAAAATTATTAGATTAAGTATTAATTTTTAATGATATGACTAGGGCTGCACAGAGACCCGGTCCGATCAAATTGGGCCCGACCCGACCTGCATGGAAGATAGTTTCAGCTCGACTTGACTCGACCCGTAAATGTCGGATCGGGTTGAACCTGTTCGTCTTGCATTTTATCGTTTTCGATCTTTCACCCGTTCACATTTGCAGACCCATGCCCCTCTCTTGCTCCTCTGCAAACTCAGCCTCTCTCACATCGTCCGTTCCTCCTCTTCAGCTCCTCTGCAACTCAGCCTTTTCCCTCCTAAACCCACCCTCCCTCTGCAAGTACACCTTGAGGGGCTCCATGTAGTCCTCGAAGCCAAGGGTGGTTAGGGCCCACCGCAGATCGTCGCTTCTACCTCTAGAACTTGTGGGATGCCTCACTGGTGATGAAGCTTATGATGTATTTCATTTTCTTTGTGATGTATTTCATTTTCTTTGAGATCAGTTTCAAGATCTATTTAATTTTCTTTGAAATCATCGACGACCTTCACCTCGAGAGGAAGCAGAGGCTTTGGGTGGAACCTCGTATCGGTCTTTGAGACTTTAAATGATATATTCAACAGAATAAGAAGAGGGTCTTCACTCCGTAAGTAACTAGGCGTCATTTTGCTCAAGAAAACAGTAGCTTGCTTGATTTATTCTCAGAGAAAAATGTAAAACTTTGTTGATTTCTTGGTGGGTTTGATTTCCTGTCAAAATCTAAAGTCTCTTAAATGAGATATGATCCTAATTAGATCTGGAGCTGCTGCTTACCCGAAATGGCATAAATATGTGAAGATTTGGAGTAAGATGGACAGCGGGAGGACATTTATCATACCCATTTCCAAACTATTCACCTCTCTCTCTCTCTCTCTCTCTCTCTCTCTCTCTGTGCTCGCAAAAAGTGCATCCAGTTGCGAACTTGGCGCTAAGATGCCATGGGAGCCTCCAGTGGTCTGAAGCTTTCTGGAATGCAAAAGCAAGTACTGAGTCTATACAGAGGGTTTTTGCGAGTGGCTCGTTCAAAATCTGCCGAAGATCGACGCAAGATCGAATCCATTGTTTCAGCAGAGTTTCATCAGAATTCTAAGAAAGTAGATCGCAAAAGTTTTCTCTACATTGGGTACTTACTTCGTTGAGGTAAGAAACAACTTGATTAGCAGTGGGGAGAAGAGAGTCTGAGATGTTTTTCATGTAATTCGACAGAGTATTTTTTGGTTTCGACGGGTTGCATTGTATAAAACTCGGTATTAAGTTTTGATCCAATGAACCCGTGTCTGTGCAGGTTGGACAAATCAGGTGTCTTGGACGGATCGGGCCAAAGGCCATTTTTGCATAGCTCTAGATATGACATCTTATCATAGGTTAGGAGTATCATATGCATGTACTTTTAGACTATCTAATAATTTTTTATAAGCCAGAATTATCTAATAATTACTCTTGAAAATCTCTCAACTCTCACTCTCTGATTTTGTGCTGGCGATGGGTTTGTCTTTACAAACCGTGTTGATACTCACTTTATGGCGTAGATCCATCACTCTACGTTGGTAATCTCTCAATGTAGAAGCTACTTTTGTTCAAACCATGAATTAAACCACCATAGACGATACGGCTCGAAACAAACATACGCTCAAAGTCAAATGGTGATAAAAGAGATGCTCACAGATAATTTACCCAAAAAGCTGTTAATATTGAAGATAACAGCTGAAATTTAACTATTGTATTTCAAGTATTGTACTAATTATCCTTTTTTGTCAACTTTTACTACTGACCAAAATCGAACACCGGCCTGGTGTGCTATATATATATAAACTAATATTCTAGAAAATTGAAATCATCCTTTTAACAAATCTAATCATGATCAGTGGTTGATATGAATTTTATTTGGGGGAAAACACTACTCCCACCGAGTAATGTCACGATTCTCCTTTTTTTTTTTTTTTTTTTATTTACTTCATGGTTAAAAAAGTATTTTTTTTAAGGAGTTTGTAATTTTTTTTAAATGTTTAGAAAAAGAAAAATTTTATTCATTATCCCCACACACCACTCACCACACTTTTTTTACTTTTTTATTTTTTAATCTTACCAATACTACAAGAAAAATGGGTAGACTATTTGTTTGCGACGAAAAGATTATTTGTGACCAAAACAGACTCATTTTAGCTGTAAATAGTCATTTCGCTTGAATTAACTAGCTGCAAATAAGCATTTTTCTTGTAGTGCAAATGTACTCATGTGATATATGGATGATATTGAGAAGAAGAATTCAATAAGTTTAAGGAGAATAAAACCGAAAAAAAAGAAAAAAAAAAAAAAAGAATATGGTGTGTAGGGATAATGAGTAGCAAAAATATTAAAAGAAATGAAAAAAAAAAAAATCTTTTTGGCTGTTCAGTGAGGATTCTCAACCTGTAGGTGCAGGCATCACCCTTTATTTGGATGCTTTGTTTATTATGGGAAAAGTTTCACGATTATTCCCTTTAATATATGAAAAATGATTTCTACATGGTTAAGATTTGTAAATCGACCCACTTCGTAGAAATGAGACCTTTGATCATATGGGTACTATATATGTTTATTACGAATAATAGGCCCCTTCCATAACTTAAATCTGTATTCAGTTATATTGCTCTTAATCTATAATATTTGATTCATACTTTCTTTTTATAAAGTTCCCAAAGTTGCTTACCATTGGATCAAAATCGATCATTTGCGGTTCCTCACAAAATGCAAGCTGTTTCTCTCGAATTAAAGGCAAACTCTTTCTAAGTCCAAGATCTAGATGAGATTCTTCTAATTAATATTAAAAACCGACTCTTCATTATTAAACACTTGGAACGTTGTTCCTCTCTACTCTTCTTCAATATTAATCTCTCCTGCTGCTTGCTCTGACAAAGTATTTAAAAACCATCAAAATTAACAAATCACGCTTAGGCGCTATTGGTCAATATTGAATTTCTTTATACGAAACAACAGGAAAAAAAAATCGAATTGATCTGGATCGTGATTCCTAGATGGAAAATGTTAAATGCACTTCAGAAATACTTACCAAAACTAATTATTTCTTCTGAGAGAGTAATTAGTGAAAGGGCTGACATGGCACATAAAAAACTTTTTGGTGCTCTGCTAGGGTTTGTACCGTTCATGGCTGTCGCCGAGCCCCTCAGGGGTGTCTCGGTGTCTGGTTCACGGCAGAGGTCATTTGCAGATATGGTGGCAGACACTCCACAGCCTCTCCCTGAGGTTACTGTTCCGTTTCGTGCTCCAAAAACATTTGATGGTTCTGTATGCGTGCTGTTTTTCTAAGGAGGAGCTTGAACAATCTGCTGAACCCTTCAAGTTTTCTTTGGTCCTTAAGTTCTTGAGACAAAGACCTTCGCTGGATAATATTCGTTCCTTCATTCGGTCTCGCTGGGGACTGCAGGCTCAGCCGGTTGTTTCTGCTATGAACAAACCGAGGAATGTATTTATTAGAATGTCTACGGAAGAAGATCTGGTTAAGGCTCTTGCTCGTGAATCATTGGATATGGAAGGTATTCAATATCGTATTTTTCGTTGGAGCACAGAATTTTTAGAAGATTTGGAACCTGCTCTGGTCTCGGTGTGGATCACTTTACCTAGTCTCCCTCCAAACTACTATCATGAGTCGTTCTTGCATAGTATCATTGCGCCGATTGGAAGGTTCTTGAAGAGGGATAATTCTACACGCTGGGCAACCCGAACGGATGGGGCTAGGGTTTGTATTGAGATGGATATTACTAAGGAGCCTTTGATGGGATTGTGGATTGGTACACCGAGGAACCCTAAGGTTTTGTATCAGGAGATGATTTATGAAACTTTACCTGCGTACTGCATGAACTGCCGAACGCAAGGACACAATTTAAAGACATGCAAAAAGGAGTTAACCAGAAGTGATCGTGAGAAGAAAATTATGAAGGGGAAAGATAAAATTTGGCAGAAACAAGATCGGGATGTGCTGGTATTGCCAACTGCTAGAAATAGTTCTAAGGAACTGTTGCCTATGATGGAGGAGGTTGATGCAAGGAATATTACTGATGAGGAGAAGGTTGATGGTGCTACTCAAAGTGAATCTCTTAATGTTGAGAAACAGATGGGTGCAGAAGCTATTAGTGGTGAGGGTGAGATATTACAAGGGATGGGTGATAAAGATGTGGAGGTAATAATAGGTCATGATACGGTGCATATGGAGGATGATCTTGGGGAGAAAAAAAACGAGAGGTTGGACAAGGAGTGCCTGTGGTGAGTGTTGAGGATGGATTGAATGTGGAGGTGGGTGCTATTATCACAGTGCAACAGATTTCTATACCGCAGATGGAGGTGATGATTGATCCTCCGCCTACTGGTATTATTAATTGGGAGGATCATGTGCAAGTGAGTTCGGATACGGAGTCTGAGGATGAAAGTGTCTCGTTGGATTGGGGCAAAGATGTTATGTCTGATTCAGGGGTTTGCAATGAAGAGATAAAAAAAGCTAAAGGTAAGAAGGTTCGTGGCTCTACTAGGGTTATAAGCAAACCCTCTAGACTTAATCTTTAATGGTGTCTTATTTATTTTGGAATGCACGTGGATTGGGTACTTCAAGGAGGAGACTAAAAAAATTGGTGTCTCGGTAACATTCGAAAATACTTGTGTTGGCTGAGCCGATGGCTAATTCTTCTAGGCTGCAGTGGTGGTGTAATAAGTTGGAATTTGATGCATACAGTTCAAATGGTCAGACTCGTGGGAAAATATGGGTTATGTGGAAGAATGAAGTAAGTTTGGTTGTGCAAAGTGTGAGTGAGCAACAGATGACAGTGACTATTGTTGAGCAGACGCGAACTTTGCTTTTAACTTTTGTTTATGCTAAATGTAGTTATTTAGAGAGAAGACAGCTGTGGAATACATTAGTTGGCTTGAATTCTTCAGATTTCCCATGGTTTGTTATGGGAGATTTCAATGTTATTCGGCATGATGGGGAAAGACGGGGAGGGAACCCTCGTTTGGCTTGTGCCATGGAGGAGTTCAATTCATGTATTGCTGCTTGTGGGCTGCTTGAGATGCAGTTTTCTGGTAATTCTTTTTCTTGGTGTAATGGGCATCAAGCTAGTGCTCGGAGCTGGGTGAGATTGGATCGGTCTCTATTAAATGTTGAGGCTTTGGAAGCATTTCCAGACTGTTCCTTTACCTATCTATCTCGGAGTACTTCAGACCATTCTCCAATGCTTATCAAACTAGAGATGAATGCTGCTCCTTATGGTTATCCTTCCTTCAAATTCCAGCAAATGTGGATGTCTCATAATGAATTTATGGAGATGGTAGCTCGGGTTTGGAAGGAGGAATCTTTGGGTTCGGGTTTTTTTCGGTTGGCTAATAAATTGAAACGTTTGAGAGTTGCGTTGAAGACCTGGAATAAAATGGTGTTTGGCCGAACAAATCTGCATATCAGTGAGTTGGAGGAGTGTATACAGGGTATTGAATCCAGGTTGCAAGCTGATGGGCATTCTGTGGAGCTAGAGTCTGACCTGTTGGCATCCAAGCTAGAGCTTTCGGTGTGGATGGATAGAGAAGAAATTTTCCTTGCTCAACAGGCGAAGCAAACTTGGCTGGAAAAAGGAGAGGCTAGCAGTGTTTTCTTCCGTGCAGTCAGTAAACAAAATCGCCACATGATTAAACGGATGAATTTTGGGATTGGAATAGTGCTTACGTCTCCGGAACAGATTCATATGGGAGCAATTGATTATTTTAAGAATTTCTTGGAGGCTAGGCCGTGTAGTGCACTTCCGGATCTGGGCTTTTTGGTGGATAAGGTGGTTCAAGATGAGGATAATATTGCTTTAAGTAAAATCCCATCAGAATTAGAGATTCATGATGCACTTTGGTCCATTCCTGTGGATAGTTACCCGGGCCCAGATGGTTTTAAGTCTGGTTTTTTTAAATCATGCTGGCATATTGTTAGTCGAGATGTGATTGATGCGGTGGTTGAATTCTTTCGTGGGGGTTTTTGGCCTCGGTTTTATACTGCTTCATATCTGGTGCTCATTCCAAAAGTTGAAAATCCGTCAAGCTTTGATAAGTTTCGCCCAATTAGTCTATGTTCGGTCATTTACAAGGTATGTTCAAAAATTCTTGTAAATAGACTCTCTCCTTTGCTTGCTAATATTATTTCTCCAGAACAAGGTGCCTTTATTCCAGGGCGTAGTATTTATGAGAATATTAGCTTGAAGCAAGAATTGATTCATGGACTTAATAAACAAGCACGTGGGGGAAATGTGGTCCTCAAAATTAATATGGCAAAGGCGTATGACAGTATTGATTGGGGGTTTCTTATTCATGTTTTGGAAACTCTTGGTTTCTCTCCTTTCGTATGTGGATTAATCAAGCAGTGTATCTCTACTCCTTGGTTTTCTATTGTTATGAATGGTATTCCGAAAGGTTTTTTCAAGAGTGGTCGAGGTTTGCGGCAAGGTGATCCTCTATCCCCATATTTGTTTATTCTTGTAGAGGAAATTCTTTCTCGATTGATAAAGAAATTTTTTCACATGGGTCGAATAAAACCGTTCTTGCATCATAGAGGGTCTCCGGTGATTTCACATTTATTATATGCTGATGATATTGTCATTTTTTCTAACGGGGGAAAGAATTCTTTATGTTCTATCATGAAGATTTTGCATGATTATGAAGCTTGGTCGGGACAGATGGTGAATAAAACAAAATCATCTATAATTTTTTCTAATAAAATTAGTTTGGCAAGGAGGCATATGCTCTTGCGACAAACTGGTTTTATTGAGGGAAAATTACCTTTTAAATATCTGGGAGTTCCTATTATTTCAGGACGTTTGCTATCACGTCATTTTGATGAGTTGGTCAACAAAGTTCAGATCCGATTAGAAGGATGGAAAGGTAAATTACTCTCACAAGGAGCTAGGCTTCTTTTACTTAGACATGTTTTGCAAAGTATTCCGATACACTGCTTGTCTATTTTATCTACGCCAAAGTTGGTTATTGAGAAGATTAAAAGATTAATGAGTACATTTTTCTGGGGAGTTGCTAATGGAAAGGAAAAAAAGAAATGGTGTGCATGGGACACTATGTGCAAACCGGTCTTGGAGGGGGGGTTGGTTTGAGGAATTTAGAGGAAGTTCAAACTTCTCTCCATATGAAGCTTGCTTGGAATCTTCTACAAGGTAAATCTTTATGGGCCCAATTTTTTTTATCAAAATATGTTGGTGCTGAACATATTTCTATGGTTAATACTCAAAAGGGCACTAGATTTTGGAGAATGATCTTGAAAAATGTTCTGAATATTCAAAATCATTCAGTGTGGAGGGTTAAACATGGTGATTTGTTCTTTTGGAGGGATAATTGGATGGGTGAGGGGCCTTTGTGTGATGAATTCCAGATTATGGAATTGCCTTCTCTGAAATTAGTTGATTGTAAAATGGTGGATGGATGGAATATTGAGTTGTTTCAACGTTTGGTTGGTATAGAGAAAACAGATGTTTTGCTTGAAAAGTTGGGAAATTTGAAAGTTGGTGATGATGTTCTTATTTGGATTCCAAATGGGGATGGGAAGTTCTCCACCCGTAGTGCATGGGAATGCATTCGTTCTCATAGTCCTTCACAATCTTGGATAAAATGGATATGGAATCATTTTCTTCCAAAAAAAAAATGTCTATTTTAATGTGGAAAGCTTTGAATGGTTGTCTTTCTGTGGATGACAGGTTGCGGAGAGTGGGTATCAATATCGTCTCCAAATGTGATTGTTGTGTATTGGGTGCTTATCAGGATCAAAATCATGTGCTTGCTATGGGAGAGTTTGCTTCACAAATTTGGAATAAATTTTGTGTACAACTAGGTATGCCTTTATTGCATGGACGTAACTGGAAGGAAAAAGTTGAATGTTGGTTTAGACGTGCTAAAAGATCTTCTTGTCATGGAAAAATTCTTGGTTTGCTCCCTATTATTATAACATGGCGTTTGTGGTGGAGACGATGCAAGGCCCGAATGGAAGGTGTGTATGAAACTATTGATATGGTTTGGATTTCTATTAAATATTGGTTGTCTTGGGTGGCTTTGAAATTTAAAGGAAAGAATGTTATGAGTAAAAGTGATGTTGCTTTATTACAATCTTTAAATATTCCTCCTCCAAGAGTTGGTGCTCAAAAAGAAAAAATTGTGAGATGGATAAGACCAAAAAATGGATGGTGCAAACTTAATGTGGATGGTTGCTCGAGGGGTAACCCGGGGCTTTCGGGTGTGGGGGGAGTTATAAGGGATCATGGGGGTGGTTTCATAGTGGGATTTTGTGCTTATATTGGTTCTCGTACTAATACATATGCTGAGGTTATGGGTTTGTTATATGGTTTGAGAAATGCTCGACAGATGGGACTAAATTATCTTGAGATTGAAATGGATTCTAAAATTATTATTGAGTGGACAGCATCTAGACAGTGTGGTCTGTGGTATCTTGAGGATTTCTGGGAAGAGATTTTGAGTTATCTTGATGATATTACTTTTACATGTAGACATATTTTCAAAGAATCATGTAATGCTGTTACTGATAGCCTGGCGAAGCGTGGTGTAATGGGTTGTAATACTACGTATCATTCGGTGCTTGATTTTCCTAGGGAGACTAGAGGTCTTTTAAGACTTGATAAAAATAATTTGCCGTATTTGAGACGGCAATAATGTTTGTTCTTTGGGGTTATTTTTTTGGGTTTTGGTCATGGTTTATGGGTTTATTGATTGTTCATCACGGTATTCCTCTGCCACAAGTAAGGGTTTTATTAATAAAAGTTGGGAGGGACCACTTTTGGACATGTGGTCCTGACTCTTTTTTTTAAAAAAAAAAAAGTTATTAATATATTGAAAATCATGAAATTTGAAATTCAAAATCTAAATTTCAAAAGAAAACTAACAAAATAAATTTTGTAAGTAAAAATATAAGTACATCTAGCACTAGAGAGAGAGAGAATGTTCAAAAGTAGAAAGAAATTCAGAAGGTGAAAATCAATATCTCTTCATTTCTCTAATTTGGAGATCAAATTAAATTAAAATAAGAGAAACTTGTACCTGAACGAGATGGCATGCAACAATGGTTCAAATTGCTGTTTCGGTCTGAACTCTGAAAATAAGGATTTTAATTAATTGTGTGCATGTCGCTGGAGATGGCCGGAGATTGAAGGAACGAAGTAGATATCAAATTCTGACGAAGTATTTGAGGCTGGCCGGGAATGATTCGGTGCATCTTAATGTTCTGATGAAAAAAAGTGTTATGCTGAGTACCTCACGCGCGTACAGCAATCTATTAAGTCCTGATCCAAGGTGCACTCATGTCATAATATTATCCATACCCAAACACTTGGTAGAAGATAGAAATTCCATATATTTGAGAATTAGACCATGATGATGATGATGATTATTATTCTTAATAGCGTTAGGGCTTAATTACTCTTTGAATCTTGGAATAATTGATCACCTTTTGGTGACATCCGCTAGTCCAGTAGTCATTCTTTCTTGTGCATCCGGTAGCCTTTATTTGGTACACCATAGAAAAGCAAAAGGACGAAAGATGAATGAAAAGTTGTAGCATATGAGAGCCGAAAGCTCAATGAGACCTAAAGACATGGTCCAGAAAAATGGGATGACAGCAATAATAGTGCACTACTTGAGAATGTACTGGAGGAGGACAGATAGAGGCGGGTCCGGTGGGTTTTACCTGGTACACCTTGCATAGAAAAGAAAAGGACAAAAGAGGAATAAAAAGCAGTAGCATAGATATGAGAGCCAAAAGCTCAATGCATGAGACTGAAAGGCGTGGTCCAGGAGAAGGAGATGATAGCATTAATAGTACTTGCACTACTTGAGAACATGGAGGCGGGTCATGACGATTTTGGTTGATTTTTATCGGGAAGGAAGGGATTTCTTGTCACAATTGGAGATAGACATGGTTTGGATGTAACTTGCTTGTGTCGAACTCTCTCTTTTTCCAATGGATATATGTAACTTTTCGATTTTATATATTCCGAAATTAATGTATCAGCCGGGACGAGTATTAACCCGATCGACTATTACTGAATTACTTGAATTATGACTTAAATAACGTTGGTTATTAGTTATGTGCAAGATTTTAAAAGGAAAATAAACAAAATGGAATCCGAGTGGGTCGGAAATGTCAATTTTTGGAACAGTATTCGGGTCTGGTGTACAGTACTAAATTTTCTTAAATTTCTAACTTTTAGTGTTAAGAAAATTCTAGCAATGACTATAACGCTTCCAATGGCCACCTGTGGGTAGAGAAACAACCTCAGATTATCTTAGTACGAGATGCCTCCAATTAGGGGTGTAAAAAAAAATAAAAAAAATTGGTTGAACCGGTAGATTTGGTCCAATTTGTAATCAGCTGTCCAGTACGGTACCGAATCTTAAGAATCGAAATTGGTCCTAAACTAGTATGGTACCGGTTTTTCATATTTTGAAAAATCGGTTTAAACCAAACTAGACATGTATATATATTTTTAATTTTTTTATATTATATAATATATATTATATGTTAAATTACTGATTAATATAGCATGAAATTCTAATCTTATTATTCAAATATATTAATCTTATAAGATAAAATTAATATAACATTTTATGTAAGTTAGACACTACTTATACTATATATAAGATAATTGAACATTAATGAATTACTAATTATTAATATTAAATACTAAATTCTAACAATTAAATTTAGTATTGAAAAAATTATAATATTAAATTTATATAGTGTCACAAGTATAAATGGTAAACCGGAAAACCAGATCGGACCGGATCCAAATTAAAAAAATCGAAAATTTTGATTTTAGTGATGAATTGGTTCATAAATTTTCAAAACTAATATATACCTATTCAATTTCAAAATTTATCCAAAATCAGACTGAACTGAGTGAGTTACACCCCTACTTTCAATGGTTAAGTTAAAGAGAATCTAAAGTCTCTTAATCAATCTAATAATCTTGCAGTACATACTTGGTGGTGTATTTATATGGTTCAAGGCATCCCACTTGGTAAAATCTTTCTCGTGGATACGATAGTGGAGATCATGATAGTCTGCTGCCAACATGGGTATCTCTGCGAGACCTATTCTGTTGGCGTGAACCTTTCACTAGATCATAAACCCCGAGTAAGATTCCCTACCAGCCATGGCTATTCCTTGCATTATCCTATAGACCCCAAACCATGTGTTTTACTTAGTTTCAACTCTTAATCGCCTTGTACCACGTGATCTTCTCTTGAGTGCCTCTTTGGTCACCTATCGGTCTTTCTTCACCTACGACGCATACTTATGATCTCTAACATGTTAGAGATAAAGATAAAATCAAATTAAGCTCAAAGTAAAATCTGATATGATTATTACCAAGATATTTGAATTTTATAATTATCTAGAGATTATCTTAAGATAAAGTGACTTTGAGCGTATTTTATAAAAGTGATGTTAATTTTATAAGATATTTTATAAAAATATCCCTAATTTTAAAATATAATTATGTAAAATATTATGAAAAGTTATGTATGTTTATCCATTTTCTTCTTGAAAATAGGCCAATTTATTTCATTTTATATCCAACACTAAGGGATATTTGGAAATAATTTTCATTCCATCTCATCTCATTTTTTCCAAATATTACTTGAACACAAAGATTTTTAAACTAATTATTACAACTTTTTCAAATTTTGAAATAAAAAATAAAAACAACCTAACTTTTTAAAATCTCAAAACAAAAATAATATTAAAAAATTGGTGGCTTAACAGCCACTGCTAGGAGCACCTGCTTGTTCGTTTTTTTTTTTTTTTTTGCTTTTTTTTTTTCATGTATTTTTTAAGTATTTAAAATATTTTAAAAAAGTACAAAGCATTAAAAACACTTAATCATTAAGTCAAAAAAAAAAAAAACCAGTAGAAGCTACCAGCAAAAGCAATAGCATTTTTTTTAAAAATTATATTCTAATAATAGTTTAATTTTGACTAATTCTACATACAATTATGAATTGCTTAAACGCCGCATAATTATTTTAAAAAAAGTAGAGTCTATTATTAAAAAATTAATTTTTTTTATATAGATCTTCTATTTTATTTATTTTTTAAAAATAATTATACAATAATTATATAATTCACAATTATAAATATTTTTTCTGATAATACTATTCAATATTCACAAAATTATTCTACCATTTCAATATTCCTCGCAAGATTGCCAACCAATTGCGACAAAGGAAGTACAGTACTGAAATTCCAACTGGCCGGTAAAGATTATGATTCTGAATACTTTTTCAATGACGTTACAGGCTACAGCACGGATAAAGATGATTTGAATCATTTATGTTCCCAATGCATTTGGAATCTCAGGCCGGCTGCTTTAATCAGAAAAAAGAAATGACAAGACCCCAAGATTGATTCAATTATTGGGGTTATGATCATATATGTCTTCTGAAATCTGAAGTAGCGATAAGAAGAAACTACGTACAAGGCATATAATATGGGTGATGCTACAGCCCCGCTGAGAGCTCCCACTGTTGTAATATTATTTAATGTGTTTTATTTAAATAATTTTTATATAGATTTTTTAATATTTTAAAAAAATAAAATAAATTTAAAATATTATTAAAAAAATATTTTCTTAATTAGAAAGTAAAAATATATATATTAAAAAATACTTTCTTAATTACGAAATAAAATAAAAAATTATAAAAAATATAAAAATATTTTTTATAATTTTTTATTTTATTTCATGATTAAGAAAGTATTTTTTAATAATATTATGATTTTTTTAAATATTTAAAATGGATATACTACAGCCTCATTAGGGCTCCTGTTAGGCTTAGCATGTATTTTTCTATGTAGTTTTTTTAAATTTATTTTTTATATAGGTTTTTTTACACTTTTAAATATTTTTAAAAAATAAAATAAATTTAAAATATTATTAAAAAAATATTTCCTTAATCATAAAGTAAAAAAAAAATCATTAAAAAATACTTCCTTAATCACGAAATAGAATAAATATTATTTTTTATTCTATTTTGTGATTAAGAAAATATTTTTTAATAATATTATAATTTTTATTTTATTTTTTAAAATATAAAATATTTAAAATTATTAAAAATATCTATATAAATAAATAAATTAAATAAATAAATTCTACGGTCCCAGCGAGAGCTCCCAGCGAGGCATGTAGCATTTTTCTATATATTTGGGTGCGCAGGTCATCATTTCTGCAAGACCGATCATCGTCTTCCGGATCAGTCTACAACAGCCAACTGATCAGACTTACAAGCCGACGGATAATTTCGGAGAAAATCCCTCCCTCCCGTCCAGCGTCGTAAGTATTAATTATATGTTTACATGAGAGTGATGAAGTTTAAGTTTCAATCAGTTTACCTTTTTTCTCAATGCAAAATGATAGACTTATAATATTTTATATAACTCATTTTTTAAATAAAATATATTTAATTTGTAGAAGTAACCTTATTTTAAAACATGGTTATAAAAATAATTGTACGTGTATATATTTTATTTTTGAAATTTAACATTTCGGATCGGAGAAATTGGCTGCAGATGCATACGCAGGAGGAGAACATGAGTCGGGATGAAGAGTTACGCAATCTGGAATTGTACAATGCTGTGCAAGTCGGTGATTGGGATAAGACAAAACGCATTCTTGATTCACTCCCCGAGGCATTGAATAAGAAAATCACAAATAAAGACGAAACGGCTCTTCACATTGCTGTTGAAAATGGACGTGAGGATATAGTGGAGAAGTTGGTGAATCTTAATCATATGTCGAATGAGACCTTGGAAATGCATGACAAGGACGGTTACACAGCTCTAATCACGGCTGCCGTGCTTGGAAATTGGCCAATGGTGGATTGCATGCTTAACAAAAACCCTGGTTTGATCAGCGTTAAAAGTAAAGGGAATGATCTTCCTCTTGTTATGGCTATTGATTTCGGGCAAATACAAGTGGCACGCAATTTGTATAATAGACTTACTCCAATTGAAGATCATCTGATTCCACAAGATAATGATCATGATCATGATAAGAAGATTAAGGAAACCAATAGTGCTACGCTTCTTACCTGTGCTATCTATACTGAAACTTTGGGTAAGAACTCGTATGTGTTTTAGCAATAGAAATGTTTGATCAACCCAGAAGTTTTATATAAAAAAAGAAAATACTTATCATCCTCACATCACACACTAACGCATCTCATTTGTCGTTTTTATCTTTTTATTTAAACACACATATTTACACATCAACATACATGTGTTTAAATAGAAGAAAAAAAAAAAACTAATTACATGTTGGTGTGTGTAGAGGATGATAAGTAGAAATTTCTTATTCTATATATACTATACTTACATCCCACTTTCATTCCATCATGATGAGGTGACATGCATTGTCTATCAATCTTTATATATTGATTGAGGGGCAATCAATTCAAAAAGCCACATTTTATGTAGTGAGATTGGGAATATGAATGACGAATAGCATTACTCTATTAAATATACTAATTCCTCTTTGACCATTAATTCTATGTTCTCATGTACATGATACTCCTGGTACGACAAAACAGATATTGCTTTGGATTTAATCGGACGCTGCCCACGTTTGGCACTGGCTGTTGACAAGTATGGCGAGTCTCCCATCTTTGCACTGGCCTCTATGCGTCAATCCTTCCCAAGTGGAAATCAGCTCGGGTTTTGGAAACAACGCATCTACTCCTGTATTACCATTCTGATCTCCTTTAGTTCTCTCTTGTTTTACAATATTGTAATATTCTTCAATATTAATGGCTCATTTAAAAGACACCGTCAATAATATTGGAATATTACGTTTTCTCAGTAATTAAAAAATAAATCAAGATCCATGAGAATAGCTTAAAAAAACATTCTGCTGCGTAGACTCTTTAATCCCATGATCGATCTCTTAATTGTAACAAAGATAAAAAATAAAAATAAAATAAAGAAAATCATAATCATGAGTTTAGTATTAAAAAGCACTTAGTATTTTAGAAATATTTTTCTTCAAAAAAATTCTCTTTATTTTCTAAAATAATCAATTTTATTTTTAAAAAAATTATTTGAACAAATATTACTTGAAATTTTTTATTTTTTATTTAATAGGCTTATTTTGTAATCTGTAAATTTTTAAATCTTTTTAGGGGTAATTTTGTCTTTTTAAGAGAAAATAGGGTACATTGCAATTTTTTGGCAGTTTAAGAGACTGATTGTCAAAATTGATAATTTGAGGAATGACTATAAATTGGGTGGTAGTTTGAGTTGACTTTCTGTATTTTCTCCTATAAATATATAAAACAATTTCGGGTATTTAAGATCATATATATATAAAAGTTGTAGATACATTTGGGAAAGATCACTTTAATTTCATATTGATGTACAAACATATATATAAACTACATACAATTGACACTTATACCCTCACACACTTATACTAATTACAAAAATGTCCTCTAATACCCCTCTCAAGCTGGGGCATATACATCATATAAACCTAACTTGAAACAAATACGTTTTAATTAACCGACTCCAACACAAAGACTTAGCAAACACATCTACGAGTTGATCGCCAGACTTCACAAAAGGTGTAGCAATGTCACCACTTAGTATCTTATCTCAAATGAAGTGACAATCAATCTCTATATATTTAGTCCTCTCATGGAACATAGGATTAGAGGCAATATGCACTGCAGCTTGATTATCACAAAATAATTGAAGAGTAGGAGCTGGAAACCTAGTCTCTTGAAGGAAGTGTTGCAACCGTGTCAGCTAACTAGTAGTGTGAGCCATTGCTCTATATTCAGCTTCTACACTAGATCAGGCTACTACTGCTTGTTTCTTACTCTTCCATGTAACCAAGTTACCTCCTACAAAGGTATAATATCGAATAGTAGATCTTCTATTTGAAGGGAATCTTGCCCAATCAGCATCTGAAAAGGCTTCAACTCTAAGATGTCCATTTGGTCGATACAGTAATCCAACGCTAGGTGCTCGCTTAAGATAACGAAGAATATGAATTACCGCATCCCAATGTGAGACCCTAGGCATTTGTAAAAATTGACTCAGTACACTCGCTGCATAAGAGATGTCTGGTCTAGTGATAGTGAGATAATTCAATTTCCCAACAAGTCTTTGATACCTACCTGGATCTCCAAACAACTCCCATTCCTCTTTCAAGAATTTACGATTTGGGTCCATAGGGGTGTCAATAGGTCGTGCACCCAGCATACCGGTTTCTTTCAGAAGATCAAGTATGTATTTCCTCTAAGATAGGTTGATACCCTCTTTAGATCTACTGACTTCAATTCCAAAGAAATATCTAAGCTTGCCCAAGTCTTTTGTCTGAAACTGATCATGTAAACATTGTTTTAGCCTAGCAATTCGAGTAGAGTCACTCCTAGTAATTACAATGTCATCCACATATACAACCAACAAAATGTGACTTGCATCACTATGTAGGTGAAATATTGAATGATCTATTTGGCATCTATGGAGACCAAATGCTAATACAACATCAGAAAACTTCCCAAACCATGCTCGAGGAGATTGTTTCAAACCATAAAATGTCTTTTTTAACTTGCATACAGTACCTCGATACTCCCATTGAGCAACAAACCCAGGTGGTTGCTCCATATAAACTTTTTTATGCAAGTTGCCATGCAAAAATGCATTCTTAACATCCAGCTGAAATAAGGGCCAGTCTAAATTAGCAGTAAGAGAGATCAACACTCGAACAAAGGAGATTTTGACAACCGGGGTGAAAGTCTCATCGTAATCAATGCTATATGTTTGAGTGTAACCCTTATCAACCAAGTAGGCTTTCAGACGTTCCACATAACCATCAAGATGAAATTTGATTGTATATACCCATTTATAGCCAACAAGTTGCTTACCAGGTGGTAGTGGAACAAGATCCCATGTCTCATTATGGCGAAGGGCATCCATTTCATCTTTCATAGCTGTCCTCCATCCCATATTACATAAGGCATCCTGAACTGTCTTTGGAACAGAAAGTTTTGAAAGTTAGGAAGTAAAACATGAAAATGAAGGAGATAAGGCATGATATGAGACAAATTGATTAATCGGATGTTGAGTAACATAAGATCGAATACCTCTGCAGAGAGCAATAGGTGGAGAGTCTGAAATACTAGATAACTCAAGATCCAAAAATGGAGACATGATTGGTGAAGGCATGGAAGCCGGTAGCCACGAGCGATGCGAGTAAACCTGTAAAGGAACTGGGAGAGGGGGTGGAGGTGGAGGACTAGCGATAGGAGGGGAAAGTGTAAGATTAGGTAATGGTAGAGGATCACACTCAACACTCGAAGCTATGTCAAAGAAATAGGATATGGATTCAAAAAAGGTAACATTAGCACTCATGAAGTAACGTCTAAGAACATGACTATAACAACGATATCCTTTTTGAGTCCGAGAATAACCAACAAAAAAACACTTGGTAGAACGTGGATCAAGCTTATCAAAACCTGGGCCAAAGCTATGAACATAGCAAACATACCCAAAAATTTTTGGAGGAAGGGTAAAAGGTGGAAATGAAGGAAACAAGATGGAGAAAAGAGATGAACCATCGAGAACTGATGAGGGCATACGGTTAATAAGGTGACAAGCAGTAAGAACACCATCACTCCAAAATCATTTAGGAACATGCATGTGCAGTAAAAGTGCTTGGGTTACATCTAACAAATGACGATTTTTACATTTAGCTACCCCATTCTGTTGGGGTGTATAAGAACATGAAATTTGATGAACAATTCATTTGCTACTTAAGTAAGTAGCAAAGACACTAGATAGATATTCTCTAGCATTATCAGAATGCAAAATCTGAATCTTTTTATTAAGTTGAGTTTTAATTTCTTTCCAAAACATTTTAAATATGGAAAGGAGTTCAGATCTTTCTTTCATCAGAAACACCCATGTCACACGAGAGTAGCATCAATAAATGTGACAAAATACTGAAATGTGTTTGATTCAATATTAATTGGTCCCCATATATCAGAGTGAACCAATTCAAAAGAACTCGAGGCTCGTTTATCAACTCGAGGTATAAACAACACACGAGAATATTTACTAATTTGACATGCGTCACAAGGAAAAGGAGACACATTTCCTAGATTCCTGACTTGATGCTTTAAAAGGGAAAGAGAGGAATGACCAAGACGACAATACCGTTCATAAGTAGATGATGTGGATGTAAGGGCTCGAGTGAGTGATTGTTTAACATCAAGATAATATAGGCCACCAGTTTCATGCCCCGTACCAATCTTGTTTCTCATCTTGAGATCCTGAAAGACACATGAAGAGGGATAAAATGTTATTGAACATTGAATACTTTAAGTAATTTTACTGATGGACAACAAACTAAAGGGACAACTAGGAGCATATAGAATAGATGACAATGATATAGAGTCAGTGAGCTTAGTGGATCTAATGTTTGTAATTTTAGCAAGAGAACCATTAGCGAGAGTAACACTTTTGGAGATGTCACAGTATCTAACTTAGATAAGACAGAGGATAGACCAGTCAGATGTTCATTAGCTCCTGAATCAATGATCCACGGATCTTGAATGGATGAGGCAAGACATGCGGATGCTATACCTGGGTGAGTAAGAGTAGTTGTGGTGGATGAAACACGTGTGTGACCCAAAAATCGATCATACTCATCCTTCAATATACTAATCATACCTGAGATGAAGCTAGTTAACTATGATGTAGTATCTTGGCAAATGACCTGATTAGCAGACCCAAATGGTCAACCATGTAGATCCTAAAAATAGTCCACCAAATAGCTAGTGCCACCACAATGGGTGCACTTATGAGGCTCTCGACCTCGAGTGCGATTACCTTTGGCATCACGTCCCCCACATGCACCTCTACCACCTCGGCCTCCATGCCCAATAGGAGCAACATAAGAGGTAACCGCATCATATAACTGTGACTCAAATTTAAATGTCATATTTGAGAAACTCCACACAATATCACAACTAAACTTGGAGATTGAAACTTCACACAATATCTGAATCACAATTCAACTTAAAAAATTCAAGAAACGCAATCTGGAAATGTAGATACTTAGCCCAAGTACCCAAAAAATAACTCAAATACCACAATTTCGATCTTGTATCAGCTTGAACTGGTCTGAACCGGATAGTTTCGGGTCTGAACCGGGATGTTTGGGGTCTGTATTGGCCTAAATCAGCCTGTTTCGAGTCTGAATCGAGTTATTTTGGGATGTATCGACTGTGTTTCGGGTCTAAACCGGTACCAGTTTAAAAACTGAGTTGAAACAAAAAGAAGCTATCCTAAATGAGGATAAGAATACCGTATAGGTGTTACCAAATAGGTTTTATTCTAGATAGGAATACACTCTTACTCCAGAATTTGGCTATTTAACTCAAGGATTGGATAGCTTATCCCTGCAGCCAAACACTCCAGGTTTCAACCTTTTGCTGGCGACGGAGGCCCTTTCCGGCAATGACGATGATGCCGGTACCCACAGACAAGGCCAGCGAGTCCACCCGTAGTGCCTAGTATCGGAGAAGACGCCGGAGAGTGGCCGGAAACCACTTCAAACACTTTCGGTCCCGACGATAATGGGAACCACCGTATCGATTCTGACGGCGACGACGATGCCAGTAACCATTGAAAAGGCCGGCGAGTCCACCCCTGGTGCTCAGTACCGAAGAAGACATCGGAGAGTGGCCAGAAATCGCTTCACATTGAACCACCGTATCGATTTTGGCGTGAACCACCGTATACGATCAATCCAACGTACACTACTCTCTGATACCATGTAGATGCATTTGGGAAAGATCACTTTAATATCATATTGACGTACACACACACATATATATATATATACACTGCATACAATTGACACTTATACCCTCACACACTTATACTAATTACAATCATGTCCTCTAACAAGTAGACTAAAAAAAAAGATCATTTATAAAAGAACTTAAAAGTTACAAGTATAAATCCATGTATACTTTCGATAGAGTGAAGGTAATATGAAGCTAAAGTTATATACAATGCAATTCAAGAATTAAAAAATTTAATATGAACCTAAATACATTGGATAAGAATGCAATTCATGTAACTAGACTTCATGTATTAGTTTCAAATGTTCTTTTATACTAAAGCAATTAATAAAATATACTTAAGTTATAAAGTCGATCATGCTATCCCTTAAGTCATTTTTTCTGTTATTTCTTTGAAAAATTCTATTATCAAGTCGGTGTTAATCAGCTCAAAATCTAGAATATTAAAATTAAGTTCTACCATATTGTTAATTAGATTTGCTAGCTTTTTCTTGCTAAAAAGGTATGCGCATTCGGCCATCGGCTCCTGCGATTTGTGAAACTTGTTTGAATATTTCATATGGGGAACAACGCCAAAGGAATCAAGAAGAAATTAACAGATCAGGTACGCTAGCTAGCTAGTTTTTCCTCAGCTTATTTTCCCATAATTTTGGCTTGTAATTTGGCTAACATCTTCGGTTTTGCTTTTGTGATAATTATCTATGATCTATTACTTAATTTATATTTTTTTGCTGTGCATTGGATCCACATTAGGGACAACATTTATCGCCATAACTGAAGTTAATATTTGTGACAAAATATAAATATCGCTGCAATAGGTTTTTTGAGACATGACAATTGCGTCCACTTAGAGGCCGTCCTTTTTGCCAATGGCCATATTCCTATCAAATTAAACTTATTTAGTCCAAGAGCAATGATCGCTACACCTACGATATTTCATTTTTACATGTTTTTTTATTTTTTATTTTTTCTAAATAGAGGACATTTATGTAAAAAAATGGAACACAAATAAAATAAAATTACTATTTTTGAGGTTGTACTATCACATTGATTGATTGTAAAATAAATGTAAAATAGTTATAGGAGAAACTACTCTTAATTATCTAATTATTTATAATTAACGGATTTGAAATCTAAAATAATTATGAATAATAAAAAACACAAAGAAGACGTTCATGATGTAGTTATAATGATGGTCATAAACATGTGGACAGTTGAGGTTAAATACAAAAATTACATATTTATTCAAACTATTTAGATTCATATATATTTATATATATATATATATATTTATATATATCATATTTTGATTAAAACTAGTTTATGTGTTTATATTTTCACTACAAGAAAAACGGACTTTTGTGACCAATTTATTACAACCAATTTTAGTTGCAAATAGTCATTTCGTACTGAAATTAACTGGTCATAAATAAGCAATTTTCTTGTAATGTTTATACTCTTTTGTATATGATATACAATGCTTGGATTGCATTATATATGATTTTTAATTCTTTTATCAACACTGAAATAACTGATTTAAAATTTTCATGAATTATTCAATTTAATTTGTTGAATCGCCCGATTCATCGAATCAGTGCTTACCTGATTCCATTTTTCAAGCCTTGTTGTTAAGTTAACTTGTAGAAAAGATTTATCCTAGTTTATAATTTTAAAAAATCAAGAAGTCGTTCCCTAATTATATATAGACTAGTACTCATCATTATTTTTAATTCTGTTCATCACATGAATAAAGATTTTTTTTTAAAAAAAAAATTGTCATTCTTCGATTACTTAACGTATTTAATCAGGTATAAAAAGAAAAGAAATGTTATAGTAGGAAGATTAGTATGAAATGTTCTAAGCTTTTAAAGTTCCATGTTTTTTAATATTTACTAACTTGACTTTTCATTAAATGACCAAATTATCTATAGTCATTTAATATAAGAATGGATGATGTGGTACCAACATGAGCAAATACCCTACTTCCAAAGTTATATATATATGCTACCTATAAGGTCAGTAATTTAATTTGATATATGATTTTTTATAAGTTAATTAATGATATAATATTATAGTAATTAAGACAAATAAGTGAGAAGTATAATAGACATAAGAAGACATTTAATCCAATAACGGATTAAGATGTTAAAATATGGATGAAGCTAGCGATAAATGATCCAGTAAAGTAATGTTAATGACTCAAGAGAAAAAGAGAATAAAGCTTACAATATTAACTTAAGACAACCCCGCATAACATGTAAATATCAAGAATATATCAGTTAGAATTCAGGATTTCTGCTATGATATTATGTAAAATTATTATTTATTTCAAAATTTAATTAGATTTAATTATTTATTATATTCTTAACACTAGTGCCCTATGATGAGCTTCGTTGCACGTATATTATATTACACACACACACATATATATAATGATTTATATAATATTGAAGTTTCTCACTAGCACTCAGAAACTAATGAGAACATGAAAAAACTGCGAATTAGTATGTAGAAAAAGAAATATTCCGCTAGCTTTGATTTGGGTAAAAGTTTTCTAATACAAGTAATTAAACAAATTTTGTTTTTTTTTTTCTTTGCAGTACTGTCGGCAACGTGTGGCTATCTTGTTTCAGGAGTCCTTAACTTCTTTGGTATACCCTGTCCAGTACTCCATCAAAATCAATTCACAGATTTTATTTTTTAAATTCGTTTTTATTATTAATTATTTATAATTTCATCTAGTTATAAAATGATTGACAAATGTCTCGATAATTATTGAAGGAATCACGCAGTTGTACGAAATGAAGAAGATCCATCATGTCCTGTACGATGAACTTCTTTCGACTCACATGTGTAAAGCGATATCAGAATCAAAAACACAACAACGTGTGGATGGCCTAGTTTATACTACTGCCATTTGCCAGGCTGCCAAGAACGGGATTTTTGAGTTCGTTTCTAAGATGCTTAAAACAGATCCACGATTTTTATGGACCGAAGATGAAAAGACGAAAAGGAACATATTTATGCTTGCTGTCTTGCATCGACAAGAAAAAATCTTTGGCATTCTATATGGGCTAGATAAGATGAACTACTACTTGGCATGTTTAGATGTCAACAAAAATAACATGTTACATATGGCAGGGATGATAGAAGATTCCACCAGGATTAATCAAATTCCAGGGGCAGCTTTACAGATGCAAAGAGAGTTACAATGGTTCAAGGTCCCCTCTCTTTCTCTCTCTCTCTCTCCCTCCACACCCCACCCCACACACATGCATCCCCATGTTGTCCGCCTAGCATGCAGGATCCCCCTTTGTGCTTGCCTGAGGCGAAAGGAGAGGATCGAGCTTTTGCACCTCCTTGTTGGCCTCCTCTTTCTTCGGCCATTTCTCCAGCCAGCTTTTAAGCATTTTTGTTTTAGGTTTTTGTCTTTTTCCATTTAGATGAATTTGAAGCTAAAATCTAGCCATCGGCCTATATCCATTGCATGCATGATATGTGCCCCTCAGGCAACCTTCTGATGTGCATCCTCCACCGTGCATGTCCTCCACCCTTAGTCCTTAATCTGCAACATATAATCACACACACCATCTTGGGTGCGTGCAACAATTCTTATGATTTAGACATATTCTCTTTTAACATATATTAAGCGGATTTAAACTCGCGGCTTTCAAGCAAAGATGTGAGAGTAAAGGTTCTCATCAACCAACTCACTTCAATTCATTGCTCTCCGGTCCTAATCCAGGATTTACCGGTTTCTGTAGAGGCTTTGCAACAGTTCATCTATTGATCTGCTCAAAAAACTGCCATTTTGGTAAACATTTTCATGGACTTTTGAACTAGAAATCATGAGTATCTAATCAACTTAATTGATTTTCTTTGTTAAATTTTTTTTCCTGTATTTACTAGTACTAGTTTGGGGTACTTATAAGGATCCCAGTTGTACACCTAGATAGTTTTATATCTTGATTAATTTACCGATATAGGTTAATCTTGCTGAAAAGAAGGCAAGGCATATATCCTTCGTTCTCTTATTAATTCATTGGTGAACAAAATCCCATGAAATAGTTCCATGAGAAACCAATTAGCTAAAAAAAGTAGTTTAGAAAATGACTAGCTTGTAATCAGTAGCAAGCCTTATACCAATATTGCTTGAGATTTGTGCAGTCCGTGTCATACTCAAAGATTGGAACAAGACTTAATTAAGATATCTCTTAAATTCTTGTTCGAACTAATTGAGTGCATGCCTCAAATGAAACCGAAATAAAAATATGAAGTAGGCTTCCAACAAGCTAGACTTGACCTAAGTCTACATTAATTTTTCAGCTTCATGGTACAGATGAGAAAGAAACACCATTAATGCCACATTGAACGCCTATTTATTACATGCAGCTGAAATATTAGTCATAATATATTCTTCGAATGCAACATCCTGTTGCAGTCCGATTCTTCTAGCTTGTTCCAAATTGGGACAGGCACGTTGGCACTTCGGATCTTGAACAATATTGCAACAAGTAGAAAGTATGAAATAAAAGATTGTGAGACCTTTTCTATCTTTATAATAATTTGATCAGCTCGTAGAAGGCTGGGGCTTAGGTATGTACTGAGATATATAAGGATTGGTCTTATAGATCAATTCCAGTGTTTTTCTCTGGAATATATATCTAGCACTATATATATAATATCTAATATTGGAGCTGACGATTTTTATCATGGACTAGGTAGATTAATAATCATATATAATTTGGACGTATTGACCTTATCATATTTTCTATTTATTCTGTGTAAGGTTAGAGTTTCAGTCTTCATAATACTATATATCCAAGTAAGTAGTTTTGGTAGCATTCAGCTTGATCTAACAATTTCTTGCTAACTGTTGGAATATAGCCTCACGGATTGAACAAATGGAATTAAAATCTAAAGCTACACGTGTTAAACTAGAAGAGGAAGAGGAGAGTTAGTTATTTCTGTTATAGTAGTTAGTTTGTTATTTAGTTTATTATTTCTCATTTTCTCATTTAAGCCGTGTATATAAATATAGTTAAAGTACTCTGTAATTGATACCAATCAATTTCATTTCATGGAAGTTTTCCAATTCATCTTCTTTTGTATCTTCTTTCCTTCACGATTATGTCAATTCTCAATTCATCTGAAACTTGACATGGTATCAGATTGAGAAATAGTTCTTTGCTTCCGCAACCTTACATAGATTTTGCTCTGAAATCTCTGTAACTCTCCTGCTACATACTTTTCTTGCATTTCTTGGAAAAATTTCCAGAAATGACTTCTGATGGAGAAGACTCTGTCAGTTCCCATACCTCTCATCGCATGATCAACCCTTCAGATGATTCATCAAGTCCATACTACTTGCACCCAAGTGACAACCCTGGTGCCTTACTTGTTTCTGAAATCTTTACTGGTGATAACTATATTGCATGGAGTCGATCCATCACCATTGCTCTAACAGTCAAGAACAAGGCAGTGTTCATTGATGGTACAATTCTTGCTCCTCCTGTTAATCAATCTATTCTTCATACTGCTTGGCTACGTGCCAATAACTTGGTTCTCTCATGGTTAATGAATTCTATTTCCAAGGACATAAGGAACAGTCTTCTTTATGTTGCTTCTGCTGTTGACCTTTGGAAAGAATTGAAAACAAGATACTTGAGAAGTGATGGTCCGAGAGTCTTTCATCTTGAAAAATCTTTAAGTTCTATCACTCAAGATTATCTATCAATCACTGAATATTTTAGTTCTTTCAAGACTTTATGGGATGAGTACATTAATTACAGACCATTCCCAACTTGTAGTTGTGGCAAGATGGCAACCTGTACTTGCAACTTATTTGATTTCTTATTAATTAGACAGCAGTCTGATTATGTCTTAAAATTCTTGGTTGGCTTGAATGATTCCTATGCTTCAATTCGAAGTCAATTGCTCATGGTTTCACCATTGCCTAGTATGGCAAAAGTATTCTCTTTACTTCTTCAAGAGGAAAGCCAAAGACAACTCAATAATTCTGTTAGCAATGAAACTCATGCTTTGCTTGCTAAACAAACCACTCCAACCTTTGTTCCATCGAAATTCTCCAAAGACAAACAGAAGAGATCTTCTTTATATTGCACCCACTGTGGGTACAATGGCCATACAATAGAGAAATGCTTTCAACTTCATGGCTACCCCCCTGGCTGGACTGGACCAAAAGGGAAACGGAATCCACCTGCTGCTCATGCTGCTACATCAACTTCTGAGCTCTACATCCAACCCAGTAATGACAATCAAAAGTTCTCTTTAACTTCTGAGGAATTCCATAAATTGCTAGCACTTGCAAATTCTAACTTCTCTCAAATATCTACCCAAACAACTTCACCAGCTGTAAACATTGTTACTTCTCAAATTTCTGGTAAATCTTTGAACCCTTACTATTCTGTTTCTTCATCTTTACAGCATGTGTCCTCATGGATTCTGGACACAGGTGCAACAGACCACATGGTCTGTTCACCCCTATTGTATTCTTCTACACCCACATCCATCAACACATCTATTAATTTGCCAAATGGGAACTCTGTTCCAGCTTCACACATTGGCAATATCAAACTTTCAAATACATTATCCTTGCATGATGTGTTATGTGTTCCCAGTTTTACACTCAACTTATTATCTGTTTCTAAACTAACAAAACAATCTAATATTTGTGTTTCTTTCTTTAACTCCTACTGTCTTTTACAGGACCAATCAACAAAGAAGATGATTGGGATTGCCTTTGAAAAACATGGATTATATCACCTATCTCAAGCTATATCAAAAGATGTTGCCTGCACTCAACCTAACTATAATTCTTCTTCTTTTGTATCAGCTATCACTCTAAGTCAATTAGATCCTTGGCACCACAGACTAGGCCACGTTTCTAATTCAAGATTACCTTTCCTTAAACAACTAGAGCCATCTATATCTTTTAATTCTTCTACTGTTTGTGATGTATGTCATTTAGCAAAGCAAAGAAAGATTCCATTTCCTGTATCTCAAACCAATTCCAATAAAATGTTTGACTTGATACATTCTGATATATGGGGTCCCTTCAATACTGTTTCCTATTCTGGTTTTAAATATTTTCTTACTATAGTTGATGACTATACACGTTGTACTTGGGTATATATGCTCAAGATGAAATCTGAAGTTCCTTCCATTCTCAAAAATTTCTGCAACATGGTAAAAACACAATTTAATACTCTTGTCAAAACAATAAGGTCAGATAATGGACCTGAATTCCTATTGACTCAATTCTATAATGACAATGGCATTGTGCATCAAAGAAGTTGTGTGGAAACTCCACAACAAAATGGAGTTGTGGAAAGGAAACATCAACATTTATTAAACACTGCCAGGGCCTTAATGTTTCAATCAAACATCCCTTTAACCTTTTGGAGTGACTGTGTGCTCACTGCAGCACACATCATAAATAGAATTCCTACTCCTCTTCTCAAAAACAAAACCCCATTCGAAATGCTTTTTAACAAACCACCTAATCTTTCTCACCTCAAAGTTTTTGGTTGTCTTTGTTTTGCATCAACACTCACAACTCATAGACATAAATTTGACCCGAGAGCCACAAAATGCCTCTTCTTAGGATATCCTTCTGATACCAAAGGATACAAATTAATAGATCTTCATACCAACAAAGTATTCATTTCAAGAAATGTAGTTTTTTATGAAAATGTCTTCCCTTTCAAGATTTTTCCTTCCAATCCTGAATTACATACTTTCTTATTCCCTCCAACAAATTCTGCTTCAGATTTCTATTTTCATCCTCCTGACATCCATTCTAATCAACATATTGTCTCAAGGCAAAATCTGAACTCAAATCCGAATATCACCTCAAACCAGAACCTTACCAACCATCAACTTCCTTTGCACAATGAATCTGTTCCCCTTCCTTTGAACAATGAACCTGTTACTCAACTTGAATCTCAACATCTCAGAAAATCCTCAAGAGTTAAACAAGTGCCAAATTACTTGCAGGATTATTATTGTGGAACTGCTTCCCACATTTCAAATGCCATTGACTCATCTGCTATTGCTGCTTCCTCTCATAATAAAAACATTCTATACCCCATATCTGATTTTATTTCTGCAAATAGATTATCCACTTCTCACAAAGCCTTTCTAGCATCACTTTCAGCTTCCCAAGAACCCAAAACTTATAAATTGGCTTCTAAAATTTCTGAATGGCAAATTGCCATGCAAAATGAAATAAATGCATTAGAATTAAATAAAACTTGGGAAATTGTTACTCTCCCTAATAATAAAAAGACCATAGGCTGTAAGTGGGTATTTCGAATTAAGCATAGGGCAGATGGGACTATAGAAAGACACAAAGCTAGATTGGTAGCTAAAGGTTACACTCAACAAGAAGGTTTGGACTTTTTTGACACCTTTTCTCCAGTAGCAAAAATTACTTCCATTCGGTTACTACTTGCTATAGCCTCTATTAAAAATTGGCATCTTCACCAATTAGATGTTAATAATGCCTTTTTACATGGTGAATTGCATGAAGAAGTTTATATGGACTTGCCACCTGGTTTGATTGTCAAAGAAGAAAATAAAGTTTGCAAACTTCTTAAGAGTCTATATGGCTTGAAACAAGCCTCTAGACAATGGTTTGCTAAACTCTCCACAGCATTGCTTGATTATGGTTTTACTCAAGGTATTTCAGATTGTTCTTTGTTTGTCAAGAAATCTGAATCCTCCTTCATAGCTTTACTAATCTATGTAGATGATATTCTGTTAGCTAGTGATAGCTTGATTGAAATCCAATTGCTTAAAACTTTTCTACATGATAAGTTTACTATTAAAGATTTGGGGGAACTCAAATATTTTCTCGGATTGGAAATAGCAAGAACTGAAAATGGCATATCAATTTGTCAAAGAAAATATGTTCTAGATATACTAGAACAAGCTGGGGTACTTGGAGCTAAACCTGCAACTTTTCCAATGGAATCGAATCTAAAGCTATCTTCCTCAGATCCTGATATGTATAAAGACCCTTCAGCCTACAGAAGACTAGTTGGAAGATTGTTGTACTTAACAATAACTCGACCTGACCTTGCCTATTCTGTCCAAGTTCTCAGTCAATTCTTATCCAAACCAGCTGTTAGTCATCACCAAGCAGCCATTCGAGTTCTCAGATATCTCAAGGCAACCCCTGGACAAGGATTATTTTTTCCAGCTTCATCAGAATTGCAGCTCAAGGCCTTCTCAGACAGTGATTGGGCAGGATGTGTTGACACCCGAAGGAGTGTAACAGGTTTTGCCATTTTCTTGGGTGACTCATTAATTTCGTGGAAGAGCAAAAAGCAAGCTACAATCAGCAGATCTTCTGCAGAAGCAGAATATAGGGCCCTTGCTTCAACAGCTTGTGAGATCCAATGGCTCCTTTATGCAATGCAAGACCTAGCTATCAACCACCAGCAGCCAACTTTGGTTTATACAGACAGTAAATCCGCATTATCCATTGCAACTAATCCAGTCCAACACGAGAGAACAAAGCACATACAAATAGACTGTCATCTTATTAGAGAGAAGTTGCAACAAAATATCATCAAGCTTTTCCATGTCCCTTCAAGATTGCAACTGGCGGATATATTAACAAAACCTCTAGGCTCTCTTCCTTTTCATCATGCTCTCCGCAAGATGAACATCCTCAATATACATGTTCATCTTGAGGGGGGGTGTTGGAATATAGCCTCACGGATTGAACAAATGGAATTAAAATCTAAAGCTACACGTGTTAAACTAGAAGAGGAAGAGGAGAGTTAGTTATTTCTGTTATAGTAGTTAGTTTGTTATTTAGTTTATTATTTCTCATTTTCTCATTTAAGCCGTGTATATAAATATAGTTAAAGTACTCTGTAATTGATACCAATCAATTTCATTTCATGGAAGTTTTCCAATTCATCTTCTTTTGTATCTTCTTTCCTTCACGATTATGTCAATTCTCAATTCATCTGAAACTTGACACTAACAAATGCAGGAGGTAGAGAGAATTGTCCAACCCAGGCATAAGGAAACCAAAAATGGTGATGGTTTAACTCCCCGACAACTATTTACGAAGAGCCATGCGGACATGAAGGAAAAGGGAGAGAAATGGATGAAAAATACAGCAACGTCATGTACGGTGGTGGGTATTCTCATTGTTACTATTATGTTTGCAGCTGTCTTTTCATTCCAAGGTGATAACAACCAAAGCATGGACTTGCCAAAGTCCTTCAACAATTTTTTGTTCAACGTCTTCATAATATCCGATGCATTGTCCCTTTTTTCTTCCTCGACTTCGGTCCTGATGTTTTTGGCAATCCTCACATCACGTTATTCAGAAGAAGATTTTCTTGAGTATTTACCGAGACAGATGATAATAGGCCTTTTGACTCTCTTTTGCTCTATTGTGACCATGATGATAACCTTTTCAAGTGCTCTTTTAATCATCCTACATGAGCAATTACAGATTGCAATTCCTCTCATTTGTTTGGCTAGTGTTTCGGTCACGTTCTTCGTATGGATTCAGTTCCCAATTCTTATAGACATGATCAGTTCAACCTACGGACCAAGCATCTTCGACAGGCCGAAAATGAAAAGTACTTGATCCACTGTGTAATTATGGTACTGCATGCAGTAGGAGATCATGTATATTTGTTGCATGAATTATTGGCACAATATTGGCCAAAACCGAATATTTGTTCCCTTTTGTTGGACCGATAAGTACTAGTGATGGATTTCAACAGGTTTATCTTGCATATATTGTGATTAATTGTGTTCGACCTATATATTATCATTCATCATTAAATTAATTATCCAACAATTGTGATATTTAAACGTTTTTACATACATTGATCATGTACTATTCATTAATTTTGAGAAACGAGAAAATACGGAGTAAGTAATCCCATAGATTGATGAATATCCTTACATCAATTAATTCAATGTCAAAAAGAAATTGTTCGATGCATTCTGTAATAACTAGTTTCATGTGGATGTGGCTGAGAGAGAGAGATGCTGCATTCCGTAATATGCACCACTAGTTTCATGTTAGCAATCTTGCGCTCGCTAACTGATAAATGCTCCCATAATGGGAAACCTTTATATTGTGTTTGAAGTTATTTTGGGAGATTATTTAAACTCAGAAAGGCATACATCAACATGAAAAAATATATTCAAAATGAAGCATGTTATAATATGCTCCGTAAATTAATATGAGGTCTTTTGCATCTTGAATTACTCCCCAAAAAGGTGGACAGCTAAAGTATATATATATATATATCACTTTTACGAGCAAAGAATCCATAAGTCAAGTCCAAGCTGCAACATACCGGTAATAAATAGTATTTTCTTTGTTTTTACAGGGGCTGTTTGACTTGCTTCTGGTGTATATTCTGCCTGATCCATATATAGAACTCTTTAAGTTTCCTGCAAAATAAACCCTGTTTACTACTCTACAATGGAAAAATCTGGCAGTGGCCGGTCAACTAACTTGGATGAAATCTGAATTACAAATTATTCTCTCTCTCTCTCTCTCTCTCTCTCTCTCTTTTTCTTTTCTTTTTTTCTTTTTTTAATGTAGGCCTGTTTGAAGTTGATTTGAGAGATTTAAGTCAATTTAAACTAAAAAATACATACTTCAACAAAAAAAATTCAAAAAGAAGCACGTATGCTCGGTAAATTAGTAAGAGATCTTTTGCATCTTGAATGATATCACTTTTACTTCTACACTAATATATCACTTTTACAGGCAAAGAATCCATAAGTCAAGTCCAAGCTGCAGCATACCGGTAATAAATAGTTTTTGTTTTTATGGGAGCTGTTTGACTTGCTTATGAAGAATCTGCCTGATCCATAAAACTCTGTAAATTTCCTGGAAAAAAAACCATGTTTACTCTAGTGGTCAACTTTAGATGTCATCTTCCACTTCAAAAGTGGAATCTTCTCTCCAAAGGGATTAAATCATACTTAGCAATTTAACCAAACCATTATAAATTAGAGTAATTCTACATACAATCGTAAAGTACGTAAATGTTACGTAATCGCTTTAAAAAAAAATAGTCTTTTATTAAAAAATTAATTTTTTTCATGTGGGTCTCATATTTTATTCACTTTTTTCAAAGCGATTACGCAGCGGTTGCACAATTCACGATTATAAATATCTTTTCTCTATAAATTATTTATCCATAAACACTCTAGCATGCACCCAGTAACATGGCAATAATTAGTTATTATTTTCAACGTCAGCTTCCCTTGCAAAGACATTGAGCATCTCTCTTCCTCAATACATCTCCAGAACTTCCAGCAGCTTAGCTAGACAAATACCGGATTGGCAACAACACTAACCTCTTTCTTACCCCAACATCATATACCTTTCCAATCTGGCTATGTTTTATATTTAAATTATTTAATATATCTCAAAGATCAAGATATCACCATATATATACAATTACGCTCAAGCAGATAAGTAGAATTCGAAGCTTGTAAAGACATAGAGGATATGATGCTTGCATTGAAATTACAATAAGAAATAGATATTATATGGAAGTGGATGTATTTTTACTAAACAAAGGGGCAAACCTCCATAATCCTTATTCCCTGACTCAATTTTTATCTGGAAGAACAGATAATACACCCGGTACACCTGCACATTTGGAAGCAATTGATGCAATTTTTCTGTGGGGCCAAAGTCCAACAATTAATATGGTTGAATGATCCACAACGATGGCTTGAGCATTGATACGGTGTTTGGATGTCTATCCATGAAGCAAATAATAAATAGAGAGTAAAAATGTAAATAAAAGAATGATAAAGATTTACGTGATTCAGAATAAAAACATATATAATCTATGTTTGATAATTATAAAATTTCTGATGACCTCACATATTTTTCAATAATACAATGGAGATAATAAGATTAAGGTGAGGTTGAATTAGATTTTGTCCTTGTAGAGACCTAGAGAGAGAGTAAATGGGAGTCCCATGTTTGCAGAAATTCACTCACTAGTATTCTAATTCCTTCTTTATAGTTAAAGATTTAACTTTATCTTTATCTTCCTTATCTTTATATGATCTTCCGGTCCTTTTATTCTTAAAATAGGCCGGACCAATTCACCAGACATTACAAAGGGCCGGTAATGATTAAGGTTCTGAATACTTTTTCAATGTTACAGCACGGGTAATGATGCTTTGATTAATTAAGGAATTATATATATTCCAAATACATGATTTGGAATCTCAGGGCATCTGCTTTAATCAGGAAAAAGAAAAAAAGAAAAAAAAGAAATGATTAGACCCCAACAGGATTAATTAATTTATTTGGGTCATGATCATGTCGTCTTCTGAAGTAGCGATAAGAAGAAATTCCAAGGCATATTTGAGTGTGCAGGTCATCATTTCTGCAAGACCGATCGTTGTTTTCCGGAGACTACAACAGTCATCAGACTTACGATCCGAGAGTTAATTTCGGAGAAAACCCTCCCGTCCAACGTCGTAAGTTTAAAGTTTCAATCTGCTCAAATGTCAGTTTACGTACCTTTTTTGAGTTCATTAGGAGCTATATATGCAGGAAGATGAAAAGATCTAAATCCACTGTTTTCTATATCCCATGTAATGAGATCTAGATCCAAACCAAAGCTTTCCTAATTACATAACACAAAAAGACAAAATTTGTGGATATTTTGTCGTTAACGAGTCACTTGATTAACATAGCTATATTTTAGTACTATATATCTAAGATATGAAAAAACTGATCTGCATGAATAGAATAGTGAAATATATGTCATCTGAGTCATGAGCTACACTAATTGCTCATTATATATGACTTTAACCACCTAAATGTTTTTGTTATTTTCTCTCTTCCTCGCTGGCCAAATGGTAAGATCTTTACTGCATCGTGTTGGAGTATAGCCTCTCATATTGACAGCATGGAATTAAAGTCTAAGGAAGAAAAACTAAAGACAGAAGAGAAGACTTAGAAGCCGTTATTTCTGTTATAGAGTTATTATGTAGTATAAATACTAAAGACCTTCCTGTATTACATAATCAAGTATTTTTCATTTTGTTCAATTCAGATTACCCAAGCTCTCGAGTTCTTCCAACTTTCTTCTCTGTTTTCAGTTTTCCTCTTCTATTCATTGAGTTCTCAACACATCGATCTCTTCTCACAAATTTAAGTTATTATATATTTTAATTACTAGATCATTGAATCTAAAAGCATGATACTGATTTTGTACGTAGTTTTATTTATGCTAGATTGCTAGAAATTATAAGTAATTTCTTTTCACTTTTATGTTTAGTACTTGGCAAAAGATTCTTCCGTCACAATAATTCAATACGTATACCGCGTTGCATGTAGGGATATCATCAACATGACAACAAATCACATCGAAACATACGGTACTACATCATCAGCCGCCTTTAGTACTCCGGTTGCTCCTCAAGAAATACTGCTTCATGACAAATATAATTATGAGGAATGGAAGGTTCGAGTGAAAACGTACTTGCTGTCTCAAGATCTTTGGCAGGACGTTCAACAAACCGACGAACCCTTTCCGGGAAGAGGACGGGAGAATTTCTTGGCTTTACATGTGATCCAGATTTCATGCGGCCCACAGCCATTTAATGAGATTAAGAACATTATGAATGCCAGAGAAGCTTGGAAGACTTTGGCAGATAGGTATGGACGGCGGGATGTGGCTAGCAAGCAAGGTCTCTCTCTCTCACTCTCTCTCTCTCTCATAACATTGCACGTGCTCAAAAACTGATTAATACCTCCATTTGAAAAGAAATTAAAAAAAAAATGGTATTCATAAAGAATTGGTAAACTGTCTTATAAGTTAGTATTTAACCCTTATCACATTAAAAGACAAAAGCGCTAGTCAAATTAAACAAGCCGGTTCCATACCTAGCATGCATGGTAAAACAATGAACAGTACTTTGCGTTTGATCAAGTACTTGACTCCAATTTAATTAGTTATATATATAAATAGAATAATTTAATCAAGCTTAGAATTAAGAAAATTAATGTAATATTCGATTGTAAAAGAGCCAAAAAGGAATAAAGTTGTCCGAACTCGTATAAACTTATTGTTATTTTAATAATATTAACTTTATTATAAGAAGAACATCTTGTAAGCTAAAAAAAAAAAAAAAATTGAGTGTAATGTTAGATACAGTTTTAGGATCATGTATAAGTTTTAGCAGTATTTAAACCCTTGGACTGTAAAAATCTTTTCCAAAAAAGAATTTGAAAATTAGGTAAACCCCATATTTGAAACAAATAATGATAAACGCATAAAATTATATATTTGATACTAAGAATAACAGTTTTAGGATGGCCACAGATACATCGGAGGAGAATTCCATGAGTCCCGGATGTCGATCAAATGAAGAGTACTTATGTAGCTATGAGAAATTGTACAATGCTGTGCGAGACGGTAATCTGGATGAGACAAATAGAATTCTTTGTATAGAGCCTCTACCCCACAATGCATTGAATAGGACAATCCCAAATAAAGGCGAAACGGTTCTTCACACTGCTGTTACAAATGGACATGAGCATATAGTGGAGGCGTTGGTGATGCAAATGTCGAATGAGGGCTTGGCCATGTATGATAGTGACGGTTACACAGCTCTAACCACAGCAGCCGTGCTTGGGAAATGGCGAATGGTGGAGTGCATGCTTCGAAAGTACCCTTACTGGATCAGCATTAGACATGCCGAAGGGGAAAATCTTCCAGTTGTTATGGCTATTGATTTCGGGCAAATAGAGATGGCGCGCCATTTGTATTATCTTACTCCAGATAAAGATTTAATTCCACAGGATAATGATCAGGAGATTCAGGACCGCAATGGTGCTACGCTTTTTACCCGTGCCATCTATACCGGAACTTTGGGTAAGAACTCGTACGTGTTTTACTAGCTATCTGGAAATAGAAATGTTTGATAAGAAATTCTATACATGATTAAAACTTAAAACTTATTACATTAAGCCACCTCGTAGATGTATAAATTTTTTTTAGTCTAAACTTAAAACTTCCAATCCATTAATTGGCTGCCATTATTTTCTTGCCATAAATATATATATATATATATATATATATATATATATATATATTCATTTGAGATCTTGGCAATATAAATATAATAATTCCTCTTTGACCATTTCTATGCATGTTCTGTACATGATACGCGCCTGGTACGTACGACGTACACATTACAGATATTGCTTTGGGATTAATCCTAACCTGCCCACGTTTGGCACTGGCTCTGGACGAGTATGGCGAGTCTCCCATCTTAGCATTGGCCTCTATGCGTCATTCCTTCCCAAGTGGAAATCAGCTCGGGTTTTGGAAACAACGCATCTACTCCTGTATTACCTCTGATCTCCTTTACTTCTCTCGCTTTACGTACACTGTAATATCCTTCAATATTCATGGCTCATTTAAAGAAACACCGTCAATAATATTGGATTATGTTTTCTTCGTAATTAAAAAAGAAATCAATTAGAGTTATAAAATAAAATAAAAAATGATCAAGACCATGCATGAGAATATATATATATATATATATATATATATATATATATATATATACCTTAAAAATATATTCTACAGCATAGAGTAGTACTTTTTAATCCCTGATCTGTTAATTGAATTAGCTAGGTGATGAAAGACAAGGCGCTGGCCGTAATATTTGAATCGGTATCGGCCGGCATTTTCACTGCAAAATTGTGTTGTGTTAATTAAACATTAGTTGGGATAAAATATATAAAGCCCCTCTGACTATCACAAATTTAATTTCCAATCACCCCCGAAATTATCAATTATAACAATTGTCCCCTCAAATTATGAAAATTTAGCAAATACCCTTGTTAAAACATTAGCATGAGTGGCGCCATTAGTATTTTAAAAATATTTTACTTCAAAAATATTTCTATTTATTTTTTAAATAATTATTTTTATCTTAGAAGAAATTTATCTGAGAAATTATTTGAAATTTATTATTTTTATTTGATAGACCGGTTATTTTGTGAGTTTAAAATCTTTTTAATTAGGGGTAACTTTTTCTTTTAAGTGAAAAATTAAGAGGGCAGATTGCAACTTTTTGGCAGTTTAAGGGATTTTCAAAATCGATACTTTGAGGAGTGTGATTGTAAATTGGCCAATAAATATATATATATATATATAAACCACAATTTCAGATATATTTTAAAATCGTATATAAATGAGTTAAATTAGTATATACAATGCAACTCAAGAATAAAATTAACACATAATATGAATCTAATAATTATATATAGTTTCGATAAGAATGCATTTCATGTATCCAACTCCATGTATCCTCATATTTTTGGTTAATTTCAAAGGTCCTGTTTTACTAAAACACTTAAATATACTCAAGTTATAATCAAGTCGTCGATGCTATACCTTAATTAAGTTGTTTATTCTATTATTTTTTTGTTATCTTTGGGCATACTAATTAAGATTTGATTTTTTGATTTTTTAATTTTTGTCATTATAAGGAAGATTGAACATTCAAAACCTAGAATATTAAGAGTTCTACTATATTGTTAATTAGATTAGTTGTTAACCCTTTCTTGCTAAAAAGGTATGCGCGACGTTCCAATATTGGCTCTTCCAACCGGTGACATTCATTTCATGAACGTTTCAAACGGAGAGCAACGCCAAAGCAATCAAGACGATCAAAGTAACAGATCAGGTAAGCTAATTTTTCCTTAGCTTACTTTTCCCTAATTTTGGCTTGTAATAAATTTGGCGAATATCTTCGTTTTATATATATATAAAATCTACGATCTATTACTTGGTAGATAAAATATTGATATATATATATATATATATATATATATATATATAGTATGGAACATTTTACTCCTTTGAAGCCTCATCATATATTCCTATCAAACTACTGCACTTATTTAATGATCGATAAACTAATTTAATTAGTACACCTACGATATTTCATTTTTGCAATTTTTTTATAATAATTTTTTTTTAAATAGATCAGGGTGCTTATGTAAAAATAATTTGAAACTCAAGTAAAAAAAAAAAATTATTTTTAATGAAGTAGCACTATAACTTTGATTGATTGCAAAATGTAGAAAATAAAATATAATAAACTAGAAAATTGGGGATGGGAAGGCAGAAGGAAGGAAAGAGAGATTTTGAAGGTTACATGTTTGCTATTCTTAATTTTCTTTGAGTACATATATAACATCTGTCCCTATTTATATTTATAGGTAAATGAGGCCCAAGAAATAATGAAAATATAATAGATTAATGGTATTAATTGATACTAATTGATTTATAACACGACAAACAAAATTTATGTGAGAGAATAAGTTATATATATTACCATATATACTAAAATATTATGAATATATTCTATAATAAGTATGGTAATATTACAATATTAGAGAATAAGTCATGTACTTACATATGCTAGAATATTATAAATATGTTATATCATAATTATGGTAATATTCTAACACAAAATAAGATTGTGTAAAATAGTTATAGGAGGAATATTATCACTACTCTTAATTATCTAATTATTTATAATGGCATTGAATCTAAATTAATTATGAACAATCAAAACACAAATAAGACATGCATGCATGTTCATGTACGTACGTACGTTGTTACAAATAATGGTCATTAATCGATGCCTTTACAAACATATTTCAAAAAACTATATATATTTTTTTAATTGAATAATTTCAATTATGCAATGCATGATTATTTTCAAGAAATCTAGTTCACGTTTTAATTTTAATATTTACTCACTTGACCTTTCATTAATATAAGATCAGTGGATGATGTACGTAGTATGATCAACATGATGAGCAAATGTCCAATCTTCCAAAGTTATATATGCTATATATAATATAAGTTAGCTAGTAATTTAATTTGATATATTATTTTTTAGAATTTAATTAATGCATGCTATATAATATGATAGTAATTAAGACAAATAAGTGAGAAGTAATATGATAGCTAGTACGTACTAGCTATCATATATATATTTGATCATGTGATCATGTGGCTTTAGAGCGAAGCTAGCTCATGATCATGATCTATACGTACTTCGATGAGTACTAAATATTTTGCGCAGCAATTTAGTTAGCTGGATGTATATTATAATAAAGTTCCTCAATACACGGAAACTAATGGGAACTTGCAAAAACTGCGAATTAATTTGCTTATAGCTTTCATGTTAAGGTAAAAATTTTCTAATATCTTTAAGTAAACAAATTTTGTTGTTTTCTTCGCAGTACTGTCAGCAATGTTTCGCTATTTAGTTTCAGGTACTCAACTTCCCTGTACCCTTCATCAAAATCATTGACTGATATTTTTAAATTTTTTATTAGTAATTATTTATAATTTCATCTAATTAAACTAATTGACAATGTCTCGATAATTGTCGAAGGAATCCAGCAGTTGTTGGAAATGAAAAAGATCCATGTCCAATCCGATGCACTTCTTTCTCAAATGTGTAAAGTGATATCAGAATCAAGAACTCAACAACTTATGGATGGTCTAGTTTATACTGCCATTAGCCGTGCAGCCAAGAATGGGATTTTCGAGTTTGTTTCTAAGATGCTTGAAATGGATCAGCGATTTTTATGGACCACAGATAGAAATCAAAGGAACATATTTATGCTTGCCGTCTTGCATCGTCAAGAAAAAATCTTTAACATTCTATACGGGCTGGATAGGAAGATCATGAACTACTCATTGACATCTAAAGTAGATGTCAATGAAAATAATATATTACATATGGCAGGGATGATAGAAGATTCCACTTGGGTTAATAAAATCCCAGGGGCAGCTTTACAAATGCAAAGAGAGTTACAATGGTTCAAGGTCCTCTCTCTCTCTCTCTCTCTCTCATTGGCCTTTTCTATAATATAACACGTAAAAAGCATGAAATAAAAGATTGTGAGACCTTTTCTATCTTTATATTTGATGAGGTCGTAGAAGGCTCAGGCTGAGGTGCGATAAGGATTGGTTTTATAGATCAATTCTAGTCTTTTTGATCCCTAATATCCTTGTACTTTATATTCAATATTGGAGCTGATCATTTTAACATGGACTAGGAAGATTAATCATATAATTTGGAACCATTGACCTTATTTTACTTACTATTTCTTCTGTTTAAGGTTAGATCATCAATTTCCAATCTTTCTAATATGTAATATATGTCGAAGTAAATAGTTTTGGTAGCATTCTTGATCTAACATTTTCTTTCTAACAAATGCAGGAGGTAGAGGGAATTGTCCATCCCAAGGCTAAGGAAAGTACCAACAATGATGGTTTAACTCCCCGACAATTGTTTACAAAGAACCACAAGAACTTGATGGAAAAGGGAGAGAAATGGATGAAGGGTACAGCAACGTCATGCACTGTGGTGGGTGCTCTGATTGCTACCATTATGTTCGCTGCAGCCTTTACTGTTCCGGGTGGCAACGATCAAACTACAGGCTTTCCAATATTCTTAAAGAAAAAATTGTTTATGCTCTTTATAATATGTGATGCATTGTCCCTTTTTTCTTCCTCAACTTCAATGTTGATGTTTTTGGGAATCCTCACATCAACTTATGCAGAAGAAGATTTTCTCGAGTATTTGCCGAGGCAGATGATAATAGGCCTTTTCACTCTCTTTTGCTCTATTGCAACCATGATGATAGCCTTTTCTACTGCTCTTATAATCATGTTACATGACCAATATTCTTGGATTTTGATTCCTATCATTTCTTTGGCTTGTGTCTCAGTCACCCCTTTCATATTGATGCAGTTCCCCCTTCTTAAAAATATGGTCTTTTCAACCTATGGACCAGGCATCTTCGACAGGAAAAAGAAAAGGTAATTAATATAAATGATCATCCAATACTATGTAAGTATGGTGTAGCTTGCCGTAGGACATCATGTATATTTTTTGAATGAATTATTGGCATATCAGCCAAAACTGAATATTTGTTCCCTTTTCTTGGATAATTGATGAATTTTTAACAGGTTTATCATGTACATATTGTGATTAATTGTGTTCAACCTATTATATACATTGGAAGGGTCTAAATACTCCCAATGGATCACGGGGTGTTAACATGGACTCGGCTCTACACAGTCCAATAAGACATATGAGGCCTAAATACTCATCTAACCCGATAGACTTCAAGCTAGATTGGTAAGGGAGACTCCCGCCCATTACCTCGACACTATTAAGGATATTTATCCACTCAAAACAGACAGATAACCCCGAAAGACTGAGATTCAACTTTCAAATGATAGATAAGGTGATTAAACCCAAAGGATGAGAAGAAAGAAAAATATCTATTTAAAGGGATCAGGTACGTAAAATAAGAAGAAAATGAATTGGCCTAGAGATTACTCCTATTATTACTAACTTAAGCATCAGAGGCTCCCATTCCCCGCCCCGATGTCTTTTATCCTTTGTGTTATAAAAAAGGATTTGTTTCTTGTTTAGAAAACAGACAATATTTTGTGATAAAACCTTTTTGGTTCTTTCTTATAAAAACTTTCACCCAAACAGAAACTGAATAATCACAAGAATGAAAGTTTGATATCAACCACAACAAGAAATAACAGTATTACAAGATATGACCAGAATACAAATATCAAACAGTATAGAACAATAGGAAGCACAAAACCTTATCAAAGAAATAAAAGGAAATATAACCTGTAAAAGGAAATAAATGAAATAACGGAATAAAAAGGAAAGAACACACCGATATACATGGTTTGACCCTAATGGTCTACATCCACGACAGGAATGGCCGCAGAGATCTTTATTGATGAACAATATATCACAAAAAAGTCTCAGTACTTTAGAGTTACAAATCTCTCTCATTCTCTACTAGAAATCACACTGATTTCTTCTCTAAGAGCAAAACCCTAGAAACTCTAAGAATCGCCCTCTTCTCTGCTCTCTCTCTAAGTTTCCGTCAATATACAAAATGAGAATCGAATTAGGGTTACAAGGAATAGCAAAGAATATATATGGTACAACAGATGCAGACACGTGGAGCAATCCAGCAGCTCAACAATTTTACTCATCAGATGCAGTCACGAATCTCAGACATGATTAAAGCAACTCAGCCTTAATTGCTTCAAGGGTCCAAATTGTGCCACATCAGATCCAATTATTTATAAAAGAATAAAACACATTAGTAAGTAAACAGCAGCAGATAAATGTATTGACATACATATTATAAATATCCACCTTGGCAAAACATTTATTTGCCAAAAGTTCATTTAATCCTCATCATTGGCACATTCCTGCATTGTTCACCTAATGGCAACTAACTCTAGACTCCATACCATTTAAGTTCAGACAATGTCTAAACTTAGACCAAGGGACAGACTTGGTCATCATACATGAGGGGTTATCCTCAGTTGAGACCTTTTCCACACCTACTACTTTAGACTCTATAACATCCCTAACAAAGTGAAGCCTCACATCAATATGTTTAGACATTTCATGAAAAACTTGATTTTTAGCTAAATGCATTGTGCTTTGACTATCACAGTGTACTGTGATGTTACCATTGAAAATATTTAACTCACTTGCAATGCCTTTTAACCATATGGCCTCTCTAATGGCTTCTCTCATTGCTATATATTCAGCTCCTGTGGTGGACAAAGCCATCACAGATTATAAGTTTGATTTCCAGCTAATGGTTCCCCCAAAAGCAGTAAACACATAGCTAGTTAATGATTTCCTAGTGTCTACACTCCCTGCAAAGGCAGAGTCTACAAAATCAGTTATTTCACAACCATTTTCCACTTTGTTCCCAAAATTGAGACCTAAGTTGATAGTGCCAGCAAAGTACCTCAATACCCATTTAATGGCCTGCTAATGAGGTTTTCCTGAGTTCCCCATAAATCTGCTAACTACACTCACTGCTAAATCATATCAGGCGTAGAACAAACCATTGCATTTATTATACTTCCCACCATGCTAGCATAAGAGATTTGTTGCATAAAACTAATATCTAAGTTTGTTTTAGGAGTCTGATCTATAGATAGTTTAAAACGCTGTCCTAAGGGTGCATTTACAGATTTTACTTGTTTCATACCAACTCTATTGAGAATTTTAGAAATGTAGTTTCTTTGAGACAAGTATAGCATTCTAGCACTTCTGTCTCTTTCAATTTCCATTCCTAAAATTTTCTTGGCAGGGTCCAATTCCTTCATTTCAAATTCTGATTTTATCTTACATTTAACTTGTTCAATTAAATTAGTGTCTTTACAAGCTACCAGCATGTCATCAACATACAAAAGGAGATAAACAAATATTCATTTTTCTTCTTTGTAATAAACACAACTATCATAACAGCTTCTTTTAAAATTGTTACTAATAATAAGCGTAGCGTGTCAAATCTTTTATACAACTTCCTAAGTGATTGTTTAAGATCATACAAAGATTTCTTAAGGAGACACACTTGATTATTATTAATTTTATTAGTAAAACCTTCAAGAGGCTGCATATAAATTTATTCTTCAAGTTCTCCATGCAGAAAAGCAGTTTTAACATATAATTGTTCTAGATGCAAGTTTTCAAAGGCTGTATAATCTAGTAGTAGCCTAATTGAGCTATGTTTAACCACAGGTGAGAAGATTTCATTAAAATCAATTCCTTCTCTCTATGTAAACCCTTTTGCTACAAGTTTAGCTTTATACCTGGTCCCTTCTACCCCTAGTATGCTTTCCTTTTTTCTTATAGATCCACTTGGATCCAACAAGTTTAACCCCTTTAGGTTTAGGCACTAAAACCCAGGTCTTATTCTTGTTAAGAGATTCCATTTCCTCATGCATGGCAAGAATCCATTTAGATGAATCCTTGCTAGTTACTGCCACTTTATAACTTTTTGGTTCAAGATAAATCACCTCATCAGCTACTGTTAGAGCAAACATAGTAACTTCTGCTTGACCATACCTTATAGGTGGTTTAATAACTCTTTTTTGCCTATCTCTAACTAGCTTATAAGAGTTAGCTCCACCTTGATCAGTATCTCCTGAGTCTCCTCCATCAGGGTTACTACTTTCCCCAATTTCAGGTTCAAATTGGGCATTAATTTGCTCCACCTCAATCTAAGATCCCCTTGGGGACTTGTCAATTTCATGGTCTACCTTATCCTCCTGTACCTGAGCCATTTGTGACTCATTAAAAGTCACATCCCTGCTCACAATGCACTTATACCTTTCAGGTCCATCTACCCAAAGTTTGTAGCAATTTACTCCTTCAGGATACCCTATAAAATTGCATTTAAGTGCCCTAGGTTCCAGCTTGTCAGTTTTTGAGTGTGCATAGGCCACACACCCAAAAACTCTTAGGTAGTCATAGCTGGGAGATTTCCCAGACCATAACTCATGTGGAGTTTTAAAACCTATAGCAGATGAATGACATTTATTTATAAGGTGAACAACAGTAGTGGCAGCTTCTGCCTAGAAGGTTTTGGGCAACCCTGAATTTGACAACATACACATTATCCTTTCTAAGATGGTCTTCTTCATCCTTTCAGCTAAGCCATTATGTTGAGGGGTTTCCCTCACTGTCTTATGCCTAAGAATTCCTTTTTTTTTACAGAACATATTAAACTCATTGGACAGAAACTCTAAACCATTATCAGTCCTTAGGGTCTTGAGTTTCCTACCTACTTGGTTTTCCACTAGAGCCATCCACTCCTTAAATTTTTCTAAAGTTTCACTCTTGTTTTTAAAGATGTATATCCAGACCTTCCTAGAGTAATCATCCACTAAGGAGAGGAAATAAGTCCCTCCACTATGTGAATTCACTCTTGCAGGTCCCCATAGGTCAGAATGGACATAATCTAGGGTTTGTTTAGTGTTGTGGGTTGCTGACTTAAAACTAACCCTCTTTTCCTTTCCATAGATACAATCTTCACATAAAGACAAGTTCCCTAGGTTCTGGTCACTCAGCAGCCCTTGTTTTTGTAATTCTAGGAGACCTCCTTGACTTATATGCCTAAGCCTCATATGCCATAACACAACTTTATTTTCTACTATGTTCTGAGTTGGGGATACTTCCCCAACTACTGTTTTCCCAAGTAGTGTATACAACCCATTTTTAATTACCCATTTCATAATAACTAATTAGCCTTTAGTAACTCTAAGAACCCTTGCCTCAGATTTGAAGGTGTAGCTTGCCAAATCAAGCATACCAAGATAAATTAATTTCTCTTTAATTCAGGTATGAACCTAACCTCCCTCAAAACTATTTCAATCTCATCGTGCATTTTAAGTCTAACTGACCCTATCCCCATGACTTTACAGGACTTATTATTCCCTAGGATTACATGTCCCCTATCTAATTCAGAGAATGTCTCAAACCAATATCTAATTGGACACATATGAAAAGAGCAGCCAGAGTCCATTATCCACTCTGTTTTTTAATCAACCTCACTCATTGTAAGTACTTCAGTACTTTCATACCCCTCTAAAACTATAGAAGCATCCCCTGCCTCTTTAGACTTTTTCCCAAGGTTTGTTTTCCTATCAGGGCAATCTTTCTTAAAGTGTCATTCTTTGTGACAATGAAAACATTTAAACTGATTTCCCTTTGACTTAGACCTGAATTTCTTGTTTTCATTCTTGCCCATTTTTTCTCTCTTTTCTATTATACCCCTAACAAACAAGCCTTCCCCATGATTCTGTTTGGCTTCTCCTCTGCTCTGTAGTTCCCTGGTTTGAAGTACAGATTGTACTTCATCAAGAGTCAGTGAATCTCTACCATACATCATAGTTTCTTTTAGGCTTAGGTATGATGAATCCAAGGAACTCATCAAGAGGATGGCCCGATCCTCATCCTCCGCCTTAATGTCTATATTAGCCAGATCTAGAATAATTTTGTTGAACTCATCAAGGTGCTGTCCTATTGGAGTTCTTAGGGTCATCTTAAAAGTATACAGTTTGGTTTTCTTGTGTAGTCTGTTTGCTAGGGATTTGGTCATGTACAAGTTTTCTAATTTTAACCATATACCTGCAGCAATGTCCTCACTAGCCACCTCTCTTAGGACTTTATCCCCAAGAGAGAGAATTAGGGCACTATAGGCTTTCTGGAGGGTGTCCTTATAGACAGTCCTTTTTTCTTCCTCTTTCGAGGAAGAGCCCTTCTGTTTCTCACCAAGGAGGGCATCCTGCAATCCATGTTGGACTAGCAATGCCCTCATCTTGATTCTCCATAAGCCAAAATCATTATTCCCAATAAACTTCTCCATATCAAACCTCATGGTCCCCATATACCTATGCTCTAGATACCAATTGCTATAAAAAGGTTATGTTTCTTGTTTAGAAAACATATAATATTTTGTGACAAAACCTTTCTGCTTCTTTCTTATAAAAACTGTAGATTTTCACCCAAATAGAAACTGAATAATCACAAGAATCAATGTTTGATACCAACCACAACAAGAAATAACAGTATTACAAGATATGACCAAAATACAGATATCGAACAGTATAGAACAATAGGAAGCACAAAACCTTATCAAGAACATAAACAGATATCAAATAAATAAAAGGAAATATAACCTATAAAAGGAAATAAACAAAATAACGGAAATAAAAAGGAAAGAACACACCGATAGACATGGTTCAACCCTAATGGTCTACATCCACGATAGGAATGGCCTCAGAGATCTTTATTGATGAACAATATATCACAGAGAATCCTCAGTACTTTAGAGTTACAAATCTCTCTCACTCCATACCAGAAATAACATTGATTTCTTCTCTAAGAGCAAAACCCTAAACCATTAATGGCCGGATGGCCGGATGGCCGGATGAAGCGAAACCAACCCATTTTTGGGTATTACACATTAGACACGAGAAATACAAGGAAGATTCATATGAAATAAATATGTAAGTATATATATAGGAAATACGGCCTTTTCCCATGAGTTTTTTTTTCCAAGATCTACATTCGTGGAAAATACTTAGCTTATGACACGAAAACTATTTGTGCACAAACTTCATAGATATATTATATGTGGTGTTATGGTCATGGCGGTGGGGAAGAAGTGTTAAAAATATATTAAAGCCATTGTGAGATGCATAAGAGTTGTATGAAGACTTTTATGCATTCTACGAATAAGACTTTTCGATTTTTCAAGAGTGATTTCTAGTTTTTCAAAATTGTCTTTTAGTTTCTCAAGAGTGTTCTTTTTATTTTTTTCAAGAGTAATTTTATGGTCATCAAGTAGGATGAGTCTAATGTGCCTATATATAGGCTGATGCATTGTAATCTATTTTCAAGAAAGTGAGAAAAAAAAATTTCTTTGACAAAAATCTCTCCTTCTCATTTCATATGTCAACACAGTGATATCAGAGCAAGGTTAAAGTGGTTAGGCGTGAAGATTTGTAGCTGGAAAACAAGCCCCAAAGAAGACAACAATAATGACAAGTACTAGCAATCAAAATATGAGAGCCCAACAACCATCATTTCCTATTTTTCAATGGAGAAAATTATGATTTTTGGTATGTGAAGGTGAGAACTATTTTACTTTCGTATGATCTTTGGGAATACGTAGAAGATGGGTACGAAGAACCGGTAACTGCCACAACTTTGATGGATGCTCAAAAGCAACAATTGAATGGGCATAGGAAGAAAGATGCAATAGCTTAACCTTGATTAACCAAGGTATTGCCGATACAATCTTCCCAAAAATTATCAATACAATCAAAGCAAAGGACACTTGAGAGATTCTTCAAAAGGAATATAGAGCACATTGAAGGTAAGAACTATAAAACTTCAATCCTTGAGAAGACATTTGAAAATATGAGGATGAAAGAAATGGAGTTGTTGATATTTTTCTAGACTTATAGAAGTTGTGAATCAAATGAAGACATGGAAAAAATATTTTGGATCAAAAACTTGTTGAGAAAATATTAATTAGTTTATCGGAGAAGTTTGATTTCACTATTTCCATTATTGAAGAAACTAAAGAAATTGACAAGTTGAGTGTTGAAGACTTGATGGGTTCAATTAAACATTTGAGCCAAAGTTGTGTAGCTGCTCCGAAAAATCAATTGAAAGTGTCTTGCAATTTAAACTTAATGTTAATTCAAAAAGTCAAGAAATAGACTCATTTAAAAGTGAGTCCTCTAGAGGTGGAAAACATGGAAGAGGAAGAGGAAGAAATAATTTTGAGAGAACAAAAAATGTGGAGTTCACTCAACAAAAATGTGAAATTTGTAAAAGTAGTCATGTTGATAAAGATTGTTGGTTTAGAAAAAAACTTCAATACCACAATTGTAAAAAAGTTGGGCATATTCAAAAAGATTGTCAATTAAAAAATAATGACCAGGCAAAATTTCCCAAAGTGAAAGAAAGTGAAGCAAACTTGTTTTATGCTTGTCAAACGGCATTGGAGTAAAAGAATTATATGTGGTTTCTTGATCGTGGGTGTAGCATTCACATGATTGTAGATGAAATTATTTTTGAGGAGATTGATACTTCCTCAAATTCTCTAGTTAAGATGAAAAATGGTTCTTTATTCCATGCAAAAGGAAAATGTACAATTTGGAGCAAAAATTATTAAGTGTTGGGCAACTTATAGAGCATGGGTACTCTCTTCAATTTGAATGTGGCATTTGCAAGATTTACGACAAAGGGGAGAGAAGACAAGTTGTGGCAACAATCAAGATGGAGAATAATAGAAGCTTTCCTTTCACTTTCCCGTATTAAAAAAATATGGCCTTAAAAACGGATGTGGTTGGTGAGTCATGGCTTTGGCATAGAAGACTTGGGCACTTGAATTTTCAAAACTTGAAGACTCTTCAGCAAAAGAACATGGTGTATGGGTTGCCAACAATACAATAAGTGCAAGAGGTTTTATGAAGGTTATGCACTTCGCAAGCATCACCGAGATTCATTTTCCAAGGAGAAAGCATGGAGAGCCAAAGCACCATTGGAGCTTGTCCATACCAATATGTGTGGGCCTATGCCATAACCTACTCATGCAGGTAACAAATATTTTATAATTTTCATTAATGATTTTAGAAGAATGATGTGGGTGTGCTTCTAGAGGCAAAAGTCAGAAGTTTTCTCCATTTAAAAAAAAAATTCAAAAATTTGTTGAGAGACAAAGTGGACACTTTATGAAAATATTGAGAAATGAGTACCAATTCCATGAATTTGAGAAGTTTTGTGAAGATAATGACATAGAGAGACAATTAACGGTTGGATATACTCCACAACAAATTGGAGTGGTGGAAAGAAAGAATAGAACCATTGTTGAGATGGCAAAGTCTATGCTTTATGAGAAGGGGTTACCTAAGTCCTTTTGGGGTGAAGTGGTATATACAGTGGTTTATTTGTTGAATACATGACCTACAAACACGGTAGAAAATAAAACTCCTTTTGAGGCTTGGTGTGGAAAAAGTCATCTTTGAATCACTTGAAGTTATTTGGTTGTATTTGCTTTGCTTACGTTCCAAAAGAAGTAAGGCACAACTTGATGAAGCTAGTGAAAAATGCTTCTTTGTGGGTTATACCTCAAAATCAAAGGGCTATAGACTCTTTAATTTGAAGAAAAATAAGTTAATTATTTGTAGAGCCGTGTTTTGAAATGAGAAGGACTCTTGGGATTGGAAAGAAAAGAAAGTTCAAGATCAAGTTACTACCTTCAATGGAGAATTTGATAATCAAGAAGATGAAGTTAAAGATGTTCTTGAAGCTACACAAGAGTTATCCTACACAAGAGTTATCTCCTATTGCTAGTTCAAAATCATCTCAAACTTCTCCATCAAACTCAAACTACTCATCTCCAAGTTCAACTCCAAGAAGGAATAACAGGCGTTAGTGATGTTATTGCAAGTTTGTAATTTTGTGTTGTTGAACCGGAGTGTTTTTAAGATGTAATTAAAGAAGAAGCATGGAAGAAAGCCATGAAAGAGGAGATTTATGTGATTGAGAAGAAAAAAACTTGGGAGTTCGTAGAGATGCCAAAAGACAAAGAAGTGATTAGTGTGAAGTGAATTTTCAAAACAAAGTTCAACCCGAAAGTTTCCATTCAAAAGAACAAAACAAGACTTGTAGGAAAAAGGGTATGGTCAACAACTCAGAATTGATTTCCAAGAAACATTAGCACTGGTGGTTCGACTTGATAATATTAGAGCTCTTATTGCTTTGGCGGCTTGAAAAGGTTGCTTTTTGCATCAACTTGATGTAAAATCAGCCTTCCCAAATGAAGTTTTGAAAGAGAAAAATTATTTAGAGCAATCACAAGGCTTTGTAGCAAAAGAAGAAGAGATTAATGTGTACAAGTTAAAGAAGATTTTGTATCGTTTAAAACAAGCACCTCGAGCATGGTAAAATGAGATGATGCTTACTTCAATGAAAAAGACTTTGAAAGAAGCAAAAGTGAGCCAACCTTTTATGTCAAGACACAAGGTAGAATCGATATTCTTATTTTCACTCTTTACGTTGATGATTTGGTGAGCCAAAAGAATATGCAAAAGCTCTTCTTAAAAAATTTAAAATGATGAATTGCAAATCGGTTGCAACTCATTTGGTTTTGAATGAAAAATTGATTAAAGAAGATGGAAGCAAAGAAGTTGATGCATCTATTTATAGAAGTTTGGTTAGAAGCTTATTATATTTGACAGCTACAAGACCGGATATTATGTATGTTACAAGCTTATTGTCTCAGTTCATCCATAAGCAAACTCAAATGCATCTTGAGGTAGCCAAGAGGGTGTTGAGATATATTCACTTGATTTTAGAATTTTTTATAAAAAGAATGTTAATGCAAAGTTGATTGGATTTTGTAATAGTAATTGGGCCGGGTGTGTGGATGATATGAGAAGTACTTCCGGATTTGCATTTTCATTTGGTTTCGGTGAATTTTCATGGCATCCAAGAAGCAACAAAGTGTTGCACAATCTTCTGCCGAGACCGAGTATATTTTGGCATCATTGACAACTTCACAAGCAATATGGCTAAAGAGAATATTTGAAGATGTTGGTGAGAAGTAAGGAGAAGCTACTCCACTTTTGTGTGATAACAAATACGCTATTGCTAGGACAAATAATCTCATTTACCATTGCCAAACAAAGCATATTGAAATCAAGCATCACATTATTAGAGAAGATGTGGAAGATGAAGAGATTCAACTCAAGTATTACAAAAAATCGAACACCAAGTTACTGATATTTTCACTAAGACTCTTTCAAAAGATAAATTCCAATCTTTGAGAGAAATATTAGGTGTCACACAAGGCATTAAGGGGGAGTGATAAAAGTAGAATTAATGCCATTGTGAGATGCACAAGAATCGTATGAAGACTTTTGTGCATCTAGGAAGAAGAATTTTCAGTTTTTCAAAAGTGAGTTTTAGTTTCTCAAAGTTGTCTTTCAGTTTCTCAAGAGTGTCCTTTTATTTTTTCAAGAGTAAATTTATGGTCATCAAATACAATAAGTCTTATGTGTCTATATATAGGTTGATGTATTGTAATCTATTTTCAAGAAAGTGATAAACAAAAATTTCTCTATCTCATTTCATATGCCAACAAAGAGAACTTCCATGGCCGCTTCTACAATTTAATGGCAAAGCTCTCAACTTTTATGCCTTTTTATCCCTACCCGTTATACTCATATTTTTTGCCACTCAAATGCTGAGTCAGGGATTTAATGCCAAACTAGCGGTATTCGATTCTTTCCAGTTCGGGTGGATTGTGTTGGGTTTGGGTTGGTTCATTTCAAGTTATGTTGTCCTCAACCCCCCACTTGAGATTTGGAGAAAGCCATGACACGGGGTTCTGACCACTCGAGTCACACACCCCAAGCACATTGTGAAAGCAAGTGTGCGTAAGCATGCAATGTATAAGTGTGCGATTAGAAACGTAGCGGAAAAATAAAAGGGCAGTCTGAAATGCTATAGTACCAAGAATTAAAAATTACATCACCCAGCCACATAATCCATAAGTCACCAAGACTCCCAAACACCGACATAAAGTTAATTACAGTCATCTGACTAAATAATAGTAAAACACTAATCAACGATACATAAGGGGAAAAGTCTCCAAGTCTTCACTCCTCAGGCGGAGCTGATCCTCCAAATTTGTATCCTTCCTTTACATCAAGGTCTATAGTTATATAGAGCAGAATCACAGGTGGAGACACCACAATGACATTCCGCAATCTCAGTAATTAAAGCCACAAATTAACACCCAAAAATACAACCACGAAAAAATATGTATAAACCACAGAAAAGGGGAAAATTTGAAATTTTAGCAAAACCAAAATTTTACCAAACCAATATTCTTCTGAATAATTAAAGAAAATAAGCCAAACACACAAAATTCCACATTTTCATTTTGAAAACATCCATTTAATTATGGTATCCACCATGGTCTCCCTTAGGGATCATCCGCACACTCTAGTTTCCTTCGTCATATTGCAGGTAACGACCACGCATGTGACATCGTAACAAGCGATACCCAACTTTGCGCCCAGCCCGTACGTAACCAAGTATCATCTAGCGTTCACCAACAGAGAGGCCACAAAGTCAGCATGAGAGTGTTACCGTCTCGTCCCAGCCCGTTGTCACCCGGTGAAAACCTAAGGAACGTCACTCAGTTTTATATGCTCCCGAATGACCGGAGGTACTCCACCGAGATAATAATTCATCCCGGCTTGGAATCGTGATATGCACACACCCACAAAAAAACATGTTTTTAAATGTTTGACTCCAAAACCACAGTTTTTTCAAGTTTACAGTACAAACACAACACAGGGCACCATTAGTACAATATAATGACATGCAATAATTTAAAATGTAATTATGCAACATGTAGCTATTCGATGACTTGGCATAGCAAAGTACGGCAAACACAATTTAATAATTTCGCATTTTCACAACTACAAACGATTCCCAAATTTTCACCTGGCCTATGGCCGACAATCCATCACCACCTACAGATTTTATCCCAATGCTCCACACAACTCCCAGTCACTTTACCACTCACAATCTAACTTCAACAAATACAATTTAATGATATTTCCACATTAGTATTTCAAGGGTCGGTTTGGAAATTTACTCACAACGCAAAAGGGCAATTCTTTATGATCTAGCACGCTGACTTAAAGTACCCTTTTTAGATTGAGAGAAAACTGTAGTGTGTGTGTGTGTGCGCGCGCGCGCGTGCGTGCGTGCGTGTGTGTCATGTACTGGCAGTTGAAGGGGTGCATAGTGACAAAGGCAAATCTTGGCAAAAGAAAGGGATCTATGATTGGGAAAATTAAAGGGTGGCAGATCCAACATTTAAAAAGGTGGAGGAAGGGGATATCCCGGCAGAGGGTGGTGGTAGGCGGCGGAGTAGAACCCTAAAAGTGGATCTAGACTCGGGTTTGGTGGATCTGAGAAAGAGAGCAGGCCGAGTAGAATGGAGAGGGTGTGGGGGTGGTCGGACGACCACTAAGGAGCTCCTGGAAGCAGCGGACTACTGTGGCACACGACAGAACCCTAGACAAAAAGTTTCTAAACTCGCGGGCTGAGATAACAGAAAGAGATGTTGGAGGATTTGATAGTAGAAGACGGAATAAAGAGGAAGGGACAAACGCCTCATATGGTGGCAACAAAAGTGGAACATGGATTGGGCGGTGGAGATGAGATCTGACGATGGTAGAGGGGGACGAAATGACACTGCCACATGGAGTCGAGGTGATGGCGAGCGTCAGTGGCGTAACAGCCGCTGCCTACGGGAGGGAAAAAAAAAACAAAATGAAATAGGAAAGGGAGAAGAGTCGTGCAAGGCTGAGAGAGAGAGAGAGAGTGAATGAAGGCTAGGGTTAAAATCAATGTTTTGAATATCGTACCGGACGCTGTACCGATCAAGGCATTGGAACGAAATATTTTAGTACCGGTACCGTTTCGGGATAGCGTTTCGAGATAACATTTCAATATAAATAAATTATATATAAAAATTATATTCCAAAATAATAGTCTATATATAAATAAATTATATATAAAGACATATATATATATATAAATTATAAATAGTCTAGTCTGAATTGAGGGTTAAAAAAATAAGCTTGTAGTTTGAAAAAATGAAGAAAAAAAAAACTGGCCGAAATATCGGCCGGTACAGGTCGAAATAGAGGTCGGTACGAAATAGATATAGTACCTGTACCGACCAGACGGCTGATACGAAAAATTTTGACCGTACTGACCAATACGGAACGAAATTCAAAACTAGGGTTAAAATCCTAGTCCAAAATGTTGTCGTTTTGCATAGGAGGGGATGGGCTCGAAATTCGCATCTACTCACAAAAAAAAAAAAAGGACCCACTTGAACAACATGTTGGGCTCCCCTGCACCAAAGAATACACATACATAGGAAGACTTGGAAGTTGAACCAATTCTTTACTGTCATCATTTTTTAGATTTTTCTTGAGTTCTTTTAAAAAAGATTATAAAGTCTCAGACTAAATTACCTAAGTCAAAAGACAGTCAAGGGTGTTCGATTAAGGTCCATTCGAGTTGTTGTTCAAACTTGAGAGTCTTAAATAAAAGAGAAATAAACACATAAAATAAGCAATAGATGTTGGAGGATCCGATCCATTCATTGTGCCTGTCGCTTGAGCCCGGTCGTCAAATTCGATCGGGTAACAACTTGATCATAAGATATTTTTCCCAAGACAATATATCAAAGTACAAATTTATATTAAATTAATTTGGTTCGTCTTTCAAATTAAAATAATTTTTTTATGATATAATTATTAAATTACTAAATTTGTCCTCAAAACTATCATTCACTTTCTAATTATTTGACCTGACTTTGACATGCCAATCGATTCATATATAAAAAAAAAAATTTGTCCATTTTGTGATTAAAATTAGATATTGACAAATAGATAAACTAATATAACTTTGTTCGAATTAAAGAGTTAAATAAAAACTTCATATATACTTACTTAGTGGCCGTATTGCCAAAATGATAATAACTTGATAAATAGTATGACTTTTTCCAAAATTTAGAAACATGACCGTACCATTAGACCAGAATTTCATGGGAAGAATGGATCGATGTTAATTCAATGTTGATCTTAATTATCAAAGAAAAACCACATATTTTGTTCTGATCTCAAACATATATTCCCAAAATCTAGAGACATCACAAGCATTTGTTCTCTCTTTCAAGGTAAGTGAACAGAAAAATGACTTGAGATAAGAAGAAATGTAATAATTTTTTCAACTCATCATTACAATTTTTTCAAATCCCAGTATAAAATATAATAAACAATTCAACTTTTTCAAATTCTAAAATAATAATAATATTAAAAAATAATATTCTAATAATATTTTATCATCTCAACTCAACTCACTTCAACATCCAAACACATCCTGACACTTAGGTATGGAACCTCCAATGCCACGTGGAAACCTCCAGCTTCTCCATGGACATGGAGGTACGTAGGGTAACATTCGTAGAGAATGATCAGTAATTCAACGAGTACAAGACAACCTCCACCTCAATGTTTATAGAGGACGTTGAGCAACAAACGGACAAGTGAGAGAGGAGAAATGTTACAACTCGACACAGAGTAAAAAGCCCAGCCTACAAAAAAAAAAATTAAAAATAAATAAATAAATACGAAGAAGCAGCAATACGTGCGTATTGTCTCAGCAAATTTCCCCCTATCTCTTCCTCCTTTCGAAGTCTCCAACTCTCCATGCCTTCTCTCTTCGTTTTCTCTACAACTTTCCATATAATTTCTTTCCTTCTTGCTGCTTCCTCACTGGCTGCATGTCGATCTCCTCGTTGGCAACTTTTTATTCCGTCTCCTGATTTTCTGATCTTTTTTCCTTTGATCATTCTCTCGTTCTCGAGATTTCCTAGCTAATTTAATTCATCGCCATCTCTCTCGCTAGCTATATCATGGAATAGTACCTACTCATTGATGATCAGAAATTAAGCACACATTGCACCTCACATTCGACTGATCTCTTCCCTCTTTGATCTCATATATATATATTTTCTTTCTCGTGTTAGTCTCCTTCTTGCGCGCGTAATTTCTTTGATCCTGCGGAGATCGATCGAGTGGTTGTTCATCCTCCACTTTGGTAAGCTTAAAGTTTTGTTTATTTTTATTCTCTTTTCGAGCATATAACCAAGCATATATGCACAAACGTTTATATGAGAAACCAATTAAACACAAACGTTAATATATATTCGCTGAATAGATGATGATAAACATAGTCTTAGAAACACACATGCATACATGCATTTTGAAATTAAATACCAAAGCAAACTAGCTAGCACGTACAGAGTGCGACGCCCATTAAGAAACAAACATAGATGATCGACGTCGACACGTACACAAACTTTGTACATATGATCAAAGTGATGATCTAATGATCATCTACTCATTATTTATCGATATATATGGAGATCTAGATGGTCATATATATATAGTGATATATATCATGATGATCTCTCTGATCATGACATACTATATACGTACATATATATATATATATATATATATATAAATTACTTCGCAGCTGGAAGCTAATTTTGGAGGCGATCTTCCACAGTTTCGAGGAGCTCCTCCATGTCATTCAGCAATGACTTGATGGTTTTTTTCAGAGCATTGATGTCTTTTTTCAGAGTTTTAAGCCATTCCCTATCATCCCTTGACGATGAGGTTTCAGGATCTTTTTCTTTCGGGTCCGCCGGCCTTTCCTTTCTGCTTTTTGAAGTACCTGTACTACTTTTGGAATTCTTTGCCTGCTTTGATTTCGATCCACCTCTTCGTGTACTACTATATGATTCCAAACCACTTGATCTAGTACTGCTATATGATTTCGAACGTCCACGTGATTTAGATATGGAGAAATACAAAGATTTTTAAAAAAACGTGTCATGTAGATCATAAATTGCTAATTATGCGCTATGCATAACACATCATGCATGTATAAAGAAAAATTGATGATATATCGAGTTGATTTTGTGGTTAGGCTTATCGCACCTAAAAATTGATCAAAGTGCTTAAAGCTAGTCATTATAACCAGAAAGCATAGGTTAACATTACTCAACACTAATAATGGTTTTTCTTTATACATGCATGATGTGTTATGCATAGTGCATTAGTGAGGTAAACATGATCTACTAAGAACCTTTCACCTACTCATTTGCTCTCGTTCGAAGATTATATTATATATAATGATAATAATAGTAATAATAATCACAATGATTTTTTTGACAGGATGATATATATGCACCTTGCATGGTAGGTACGTTACCTATGATCACTTGGCGGTGAGGGTTCACGAGTAGGCGGCCTATTCGGCTTCCTAGCCTGCTTTGATTTCGAACATCCAGATTTAGCACTGGAGAAGTACAAAGATTAAATAAAAAACGTGTCTACCTATCAATAGAACCTTTCACCGTTCTATCAATCAATTCCTCCTTTGAAGTACATGCAACTGATCCACCTAAAAGTTTGGTAATACACATGAAATTCTCTCCCTTCTTTTCGTTATAAGAAAATTATTTATTTGTTACCAGTTATTTTCTATCAAAATGAGTCTATTCTCATCACAAATAACTCGTCATGCATGATAAATGTTCATTTTTTTTGTAGTAGTAGTAGTAGTAGTAGATTGTTTTATCACAAAATGATAAGGCCGGAGACATGAACGTATGACATGATGTGCACTATCACGTGCAAGTAGTAATTTTTCATGCAAAGTAACGTCATACATGAACATAAAATTATACGTATACGCACCGTGTTAAAATCACTGATCAACTGATCACCAATGTATGAAAATTCGTTAAATTATCAAAATCTTCGATTTCCCACCCAAGTCGCACACATGTAGTTTTCCCTCAAACAATTCAGTTAGCTATATAGGATTCTATCGTGACAGAACTACTGCAACCCAGTTATAACTCATACATTTCTTAAACACCTTTTGTGAAAACATTGTACGTATAATATATATGTCTTTTTCATAATGTACATATATGCAATAAATATATTAGAATTAATCACACTAGAAGTACTATTGATCTCATTCATGTACGTACAATAACAAAACATTTTGAGCAATTTTCATTTTCTCGATTGTTTTTCATTCTTCCTCATAAAAATACAATTGAAAATAAACATGCAATTGAATTATTAAAGAAAAAACAACAACAAAACGAAAATATCTGAACGGTATTGATATTTGAAAATCAAGATGGTCAAATTAATAACGTATCTAAAATTCTAAATAATAAAACATGCATGCAATATCCATATATAAGATATCCATATATATAATATGAAAAACAAGCTGACAGATCATGATATATGGCATGCCACATGACAATTAAGCTGCCATTTGTCAGAAAACTTAAAAATATACTAAAACATGTCAAAAAAATATTTTCAAAGTTAAAACATGTTAGAAATAATAATAAAAAAACCAATAGCTCAAAATAACAAAAGTGGAAAAAAATTCAAAATCTCAAAAATCGAAGCTTCAAAAAAATTAAAATGTAAAAAAGGTAACAGAGAGGAAGAAGATTAGGGAGAGGAAGGAAACCCGAGAGATCGAGGGAATCGGTGAGAAAAAGAATGGTGCTTTATTTGAGACTTAAGACCTGTTTGTGAATTTTTGAACTAATTAAAACCAATTTTCAGAAAGAATGTTTGATTTTTTATGTATCGATCGAAAGTACTGTTTTTCATTAACTCTTTTTCAAACACATTCAAATACCAAAAAACCAGAAAATTTATTTACGAAGATTGTTGTATGATCATGAAACAAATGAAGCTTTTACATACAACAGTACATTCTTCTTCATATAAGCAAGACGACCATCGATCGATCATTCGATGCACAAAAGCTATATATGGTGGAAAAATAAGATTTTTCTAAATGATATTGACCAAGTTAAACTTCACCACAGTACAGAATATATTTGCTAAATTAAAAAAACAAAAACAAAATATATTTGCTTCCAAAAAAAAAAAAAGTTCGAAGTGATTACTCATCGCTGGGATTGGGATGGGGCATGTTGTCCAAAACTGCAGCGTGTCTAAAATCTCACTGGGCCGTAGTACGTAGTCAGGGGACGGCGATACTAACATATATTACTGTTGACAATAATTAAGAATAGTTTTTTTTTTTTTTCCCCCTTATTTTGACAACTACCACGTGATAATTAGACGCGGATGGTGCGCATATAGTACATTTTACAGTTGGCGCGGTAAATATAAAATCAAATCATTTCACCTGCTAATTTGGCTTCTTTAACAGCCTTCCATTATATTATAATGATAATGATACTAAGCGCAGGTTTGGAATTTTATATAAGATATATAATTTTTATCTCATCTCATCTTATTTTTAAACATAATATAAATATAAAATTTTTAATTAATCATTACAGAATTTTTAAACTAATCATTACAACTTTTTCAAATTTTCAAATAAAAAATAATTAATAATTCTAATTAACTTTTTCAAGTCTCCAAAAAAGTTAGAATTTTTTTTCATTTTATAATATTTTTTATTAAACTTTTTATCCCTCATTTTTCAAAATTAAAAAAATACTCAACTCTAACTATCTCACTACTATTCACAAATTATCTTAATACTATTCAAGAAATTATCATCTGATTTCACTCTCCAATTAAACAAGTCCTGATAATATAGTAACAAAAATGTTATCTATATTTAAAAGTTTAGGCACTTAATCATACGTGCTAATGTGTCAGCTATTATTAAAATAATGAAAAATTAAAAATTGAAAAAATTAAGCACTCAATATGTATAATGTTGTGCATAAAGTTGTATGAAGATGAAACATTACTCAATACTAATAATGGACCAATGGTAGACATGATCTATATACTAAGAACCTTGCACCAACTCATTTGCTCTCGTTCGAAGATTATATTATATATAATGATAATAATAACATGAATGATTTTTTTACAGGATGATATATATGCACCTTGCATGGTAGGTACATTGGTTAGGTAGACAACATAAGATCCTTTTACCCGCTCCTTTCAACTCATTCGAAAATTACATTATTATAACAATACCAATACTAATATATATATATATATATATATATATATTTGCTTGGTATCATGCACCATTTAAAATATGTTAGTCATATGATCTTTCACCTGACCTTTTGGCCTTCTTTGGAAAGTTACATTGTATATATATGATGATAATTAATGCACTAATTTTTTCTTTTAATTTAAAATATTCATTTAAAATCTTATGGAAACATATTAAGAACGTACATAGAAAATTTTCAACATATATAATTATAAATATATTTATTAATATTATTTTGAAGTTTATTTTAGAATTTATGAATTATGGGAAAAGAGAGAGATTATGGAAACTAGGTCAATATTTACAGCAGAAAACGTTTAAAGCAGGTCAATGTTTAAGCACCAAGCATTCGTTGTTTAGCGGTAGTGGACCAGTTTCTGCCCACGTCACAAAGGCAATAAATTTTATGCGGACAAGGTTTGAATCAATCCAACGTCACAAAAGCATTTTTATGCTTTGTTGAGGATATGGGCTTGCGGGCCTGGGCACACAATCATCCCTTGCACAGCCCATCAGCTGTCCCACAAGGAACATGAGAAATTTATATCAAGGTTGTCAGACTCGAAATAGTGCAAACTGATAGGATCGATATTGCGCGCAAGCTTGACAGTTAGCAGAGTTTGTTTTAGTTCATGAGATAAAAATAAAATTAAAAATTAAATAAAATATTATTAAAATATATTTTTTTAATATTATTTTTATTTTAAAATTTGAGAATTATTTATTTTATTTTATATAAAAATTTAAAAAAATTATATTTATTAAATAAGATGAGATGAATTATTAAAACAAACAAAACCTAATCTAACGATTTTATATATATAACGATTTTGAAACCATTTTAGGAAAATTAAAATAGTTAAATATTAAAATAGCTCATGTGCTTTACCTTTGAAACAAATTACTCATTAAGTCTTTTAATTCCGAATTTTTTACTCCTTATATTTTTAACTTAAAAAATGCTTAATACAGTCGCGTGCCTCAAGCGCCGTGTAAACGGCTGTTGAGGTGGCAAAAAAACAAAATGTTGAGCAAAAACAAGACCCTTCCTCTCTTCCATCCCAAATCACCCTGCATGACCTTCCCTTTCTCGCCTCAGACCCACGATGCAAGACAACAAGACTCTTCCCTCTCCTCCATCCCCAATCACCCTGCAAGACTTTCTCTCTCTCTCTCTCTCTGGTAATACCGAAGCCGACCCCACAAATATAAGGAGAGAGTGCAAGCACACTTTAAATCAGGCACCTCAGGTATGGAACCCCGGCCCCAATGCCACGTGGAAACCTCCTTCTCCATGGACATGGAGGTACGTAGGGTAACATTCGTAGAGAATCAGTAATTCAACGAATACAAGATCACAACCTCCACCTCAATGTTTATAGTGTACGTTGAGCAACAAACGGACAATGGTCATACAAGGAGAAGTGAGAGAGGAGAAATGTTAGAACTCGACAGAGTAAAAAGCCCAGCCTACAAAACAAATTGAAAAATAAAAATAAATATGAAGAAGCAGCAATACGTGTGTATTGTCTCAGGAAATTTCCCCCTTTCTCTTCCTCCTTTGGAAGTCTCCAACTCTCCATGCCTTCTCTCTTCGTTTTCTCTACAACTTTCCATATTTCTTTCCTTCTTGCTGCTTCCTCACTGGCTGCATGTCGATCTCCTCGTTGGCAACTTTTTATTCCCTTTCCTGATTTTCTGATCTTTTTTCCTTTGTTCATTCTCTCGTTCTCGCGATTTCCTTTCATCGCCATCTCTCTCGCTAGCTATATACATGGAGTAGTACCTACTGTTTGATGTTCAGCAATTAAGCACACATTGCAGTACCTCACATTAGACTCTCTGCCCTCTTTGATCTCATATATATTTTCTTTCTCGAGTTAGTCTCCCTCTTGCGCGAGTGATTTCTTTGATCCTGCGGAGATCGATCGAGTGGTTGATCATCCTCCACTTTGGTAAGCTTAAAGTTTTGTTTATTTTTATTCTCTTTTCGAGCATATAACCAAGCATGCACAAACGTTTATATGAGAAACCAATTAAGCACAAACGTTAATATATATTCGCTGAATAGATGATGATAAACATAGTCTTAGAAACGCACATGCATGCATGCATTTTGAATTAAATACCAAAGCAAACTAGCTAGTACGTACAGAGTGCAACGCCCATTAAGCAACAAACATAGATGATCGATCGACGACACAGACTTTGTACATATGATCAAAGTGATGATCTAATGATCATCTACTCATTATTTATCGATATGGAGATGTAGATGGTCATATATATTTGGTGATATGATGATCTCTCTGATCATGACGTACTCTATATATATATATATATATATATATATATATATATATAAATTAGTTCCCATGTGGAAGCTTTTGGAGGCGATCATCCACCGTTTTGAGGAGCTTGGTCTCCATGTCTTTCAGCAATGACTCGATGTTCTTTTTCAGCAACTCAAGCCATTTCCCATCATCAATTGGCGATGTGGCTTTAGGACTTTTTTTATCTTTCAGCTCGGCGGGGATCTGCTGCTCTTCGAGTACTTTTCTAGAAGTACTACCTGCATTGGCCGATTTCCCAATAGCTGCATTAGCTCTGGAGAAATACAAAGATTAGAAAACGTGTCATGCATGTAGATAAATTGATTATATATCGAGTTGATTTTGTGGTTAGCCGTATCGCACCTAAAAATTGATCAAAGTGCTTAAACCTAGCTAGTGATGATAACCAGAAAGCATAGGTTAATTCCGACAAAATAATAATAATAATAATAATAATAATAATGTGCACATGCAATTATGTCTTTTAATTTTTATACAATCCTGTTTTAAATGATGGACATATCGTTTTGCAGAAATACCCTCAATTTAAAATATAATTGTATAAAGGTGATAAAAAATAGTTATACGTGTATTACTACTCTTCTACACAATTCCAAGTAGACCACTAAGGATGTCCATAAAAAATATTTACTTGTTCTGAAAGTACTACTAACAAATGTATCAACAATATTAATTAATGAGCCAACAGCTAGTAGAATATATAGAAGATCATCAGTGCTTAAAAAAATCGATATTAATGCAGTAATATTAATCACTCATAAAAATCAAACATATCCAGGTATATGCTGATCATCACCCCCGTTCCATCAATCAATTCCTCCTTAGAAGTACATGCAACTCTGCCTAAAAGTTCGGTTATTTCAATTTCTACCTATTAAAATGAGTCTATTTTCTTTATAAATGTTCTTTTTTATTTTTTTTAAGTAAATTTTTTTTATGATCACAAAATGATAAGGCCGGAGACATGTATGACATGATGTGCGTACAACAAATAATTGTACGTACGCACCGTGTTAAAATCACTGATCAACTGATCATAATGTATACCTTTTTCATAATGTATATATATGCAATAAATATATTAGAATTAATCACACTAAAACTGTGGATCTCATTCATGTACAATTCATGAAAATAAACATGCAATTGAATTATTAAAGAAAAAACAACAACAAAACGAAAATATCTGAACGATATTGATCATATTTGAAAATCAAGATAGTCAAATTAATAACGGCAATATTATCCATATATAAGATATCCATATATATAATATGAAAAACAAGCTGACAGATCATGATATATGGCATGCCACATGACAATTAAGCTGCCATTTGTCAGAAAACTAAAAATACTAAAACATGTCAAAAATATATATTTAAAACTTAAAACATGTTAAAAAAAAAATAACAAAAGCGGAAAAAAAACTCAAAATCTCAAAAAATACATTTACTCTTTTTATGGATCGAAACTTTTTGTCATTTACTCTTTTTCAAACACATTCAAATACCAAAAAACCAGAAAAATTATTTACGTACGAAGATTGTACGTTGTATGATGAAACAAATTATGAAGCTTTTACATACAACACATTCTTCTTCAGCAACATCACCATCGATCGATCATTCGATGCACAAAAGCTATATATATATATATATGGTGGAAAAATAAGATTTTTCTAAATTAAGATATTGATCCAATTAGTTGAAAGTTAAACCTCACCACAGTACTATAGAGTACAGAATATATTTGCTAAATTAAACAAAAAAACAGAATACCATTGCTCCCAAAGAAAAAAAAAAAAAAGGTTCGAAGTAATTACTTCTCTCTGTCATCCATGTTGTCCAAAACTGCAGCGTGTCTTAAAATCTCACTGGGCCGTAGTACGTAGTCAGGGGACGGCTATATATCCATATATATATATATATATATATTAGTACTGTTGCGAATAATTGAGAATACCTTTTTTTTTTTTTTGACAACTACCACGAGATCAAGACTATAGTGCATATATAAATATATATACATATATATATATACAGTACACTTTACAGTTGGCGAATATTAAATCAAATCCTTCCACCTGCTAATTTGGCTTCCTTCAGAAACTTCCATTATATTATAATGATAATGATATTTATAATTGTAACAGAAAATGTTATCTATATTAAACAAATAGAATTCTAGTGAAATAATCATTCGCAGTTGGAAAAAAATGGACAGGTCATTTGCGGGAACCTAATTTACTATTCGAACGTCCATTGAAACCATTCGAACATTTAAATCACCAAGTTCTAAACGGTGAGTTAACGTTCGAACGATGACACTAATTTAATAAAACATTTAATTAATTAAAGAATTAATAATAGTAATTAATAATTAATTTATAGAAGAAAAATATAATACATAATTAATTAAACTTAGAAAACATCATATATTGTCCATACTAAATAAAACAAAATACAAATAAAATATATAAAATACTATGTCCCCAACTCTTTGAGGACATCCTTGGTTGAATATATTTTTGCCTCTATCTATGTCAATCGAGTAGATATCATCTCCTGAGTCTGAGACATGCGATCAATGACACCCATGAACTTTGTACGTAAGCCTTCATATGCACTATATCAGCAATCTGATCAGTAGTAACAATGTGTGATGTTTCGGGATGCGTGGACGTCTGACCGGCCAATACTCCATGATCAGTCGGGTGTGCATCTCTAGTTTGAGTATCGATCGGCTCAGTAGTAGGAGCATGAAGACTAAGTCTCAATTGCCCCGTGCTCCGTGACAGGGTGGAGGCGTTGATAGGTCCAATTGACTCCCGAACACGCTCAGCAACATCAAGTAAGACCTTAACCGACAATAGGAATTGTGTGATCAGGAAGCTGAAAGGTAAAATATATGTCGTAATGTATGAAACCTCTGATCGCATCCTAGTGAATATATAACCCACTAGGTCGATAGGCATCAAACGAGTGACACATATCATAAATGTAACACCCCGTATTTTAGTGTATTTTTAATGAAGGAATTAATTTTATTTAAGCAAAAATTATTTCTCTTACTTCATAATTATTAAATTTTAATTTGGTTATTTTTATGATTTTAGTTTGCGAAAATTATTTTTTGAGCGCTTTCTTAAATTAATTATTGTTGTGCGATTAAATTTCTTCTCGAATTAAATTAAATTATTATCGGGTTTAATTATTTATTTTAATTATAATCATTGTGTTTGAAATATTTTATTTCACTAGCTGTTTTAAAACCGTTTCCGTTGGATCATTTTCGTGACCCAAGTTATGAGGATTGGATCTCATTTCTTTTCCCTCTATTTTTCTTTTCCTTTTCTTTTTCTTTTCTTCTTTTCTTTTTTTTCTTTTTTCTTTTTTCTCCTCTGGACTCCTCTCTCCCGCGCGATCTCTCTCTCTCTCCTCTCTTCCGTCGTTTTTTTCGTCCCCTCCCAGCGCCGCTGTGAGCCGGCGGTGGTCGACACCGCCCGGCCCACCGTCTTCCCCAGCCGCCGACGAAGCCACCCCTCCGATCTCAACCTCCCTTGTGCCGCTGTTAACCACCACCATCCCTTCAAAGCCGCGGCGTCACTTTCGCTCCAGCGCCGCCGTCGCGCCACCTCCAGCGACCATCTCTTCACCACTTCATCCTCGACCTCCAAGCAACCCATTGGACCCAACCCCAGCTCCGATCCGTCACTGGTGAAGCCCCACCAAGTCCATTTCCGATTTGTGCATCTTTGGCCTAAAACCACTCCTTGCGCCGCCACCCACGGCAAACCACCACCACCATTGGCTTCACTGACCTCCCTAGGCCCTACTCCATCAAATTTGGGTCTTCGTTTATCTCCATTGAAAAGTGGGTATCTGTGACCCACGGCCACAGTGTATTTTACACTGTTCGACGGCTATTTTTCCACTTCAAGCGCACCCGTGATCCTCGGAAAATTATTTTATAGCACTGTAAGTATTTTCCAAAGATTTCTTGTGAATTTTATGTATTTTTGCACTAACCAATTTCACTGCATTTATTTGGCATGCCGGACTGAGTCCGAGGAGTTCGGGGGTCGGATGGATTTGTGATTGGAGTTTTGGTTGGTTTGGTTGAATTGGTTATTAATTGCTGATGAGTTGTTGATTGGATTTGTTGGGATTGGTTATTAATGGTTGTTAGATCAGGTGTATGCATGTACATATCATTATTTCATGCATAATCATGTTTGTAAAGAAAACTAGGTTTTCGTGTTTTGCATGCATGTTCATATGTGATTTAGAAATTGATGATTTTATGTGAGAGTAATTTTGGGAGTGTGCGTATCACGAAGCACAAGCCGAGATGGGGTATTATCTCGGTGGAGCTCTTCTGGTCACTCCGGAGCGTAATATACTGAGTGACGTCCCCTGGGTTGTCGCTGGGCGACAATGGGATCGGACGAGAGAGGGTCTCGTGCCGACTCCGTGGTCCTTCTACTGGTGGTATCAGAGCCGAACGGCTCTGTATAAACCATATGTCCCTTAGGATAGTACCGGAAAATTATTTTTATTATTTTAAAATAATAAAATTTTTGTTTAAGTGGTGTAAGCTAAATTAATTATTTTATATTATGAGTTTATTGCTATTTTATTTTATGTTAATTGATGTTATTTTATTTATTTTATTTTATTGCTTTAATTAGTGTTTACCTTTAGTTGAGTATGGTTTTATTGACTTTATTTATTTTATGGTATAATAATTTTGTTGTTTATTTATTTTATTGTATAATAATAATTTTGTTGTTTATTTATTTTATTGTATAATAATTTTGTTGTTTATTTGTTTTATTGTATAATAATTTTATTGGCTTTATTTATTTTATGGTATAATAATTTTGTTGTTTATTTATTTTATTGTATAATAATAATTTTGTTGTTTATTTATTTTATTGTATAATAATTTTGTTGTTTATTTGTTTTATTGTATAATAATTTTATTGGCTTTATTTATTTTATGGTATAATAATTTTGTTGTTTATTTATTTTATTGTATAATAATAATTTTGTTGTTTATTTATTTTATTGTATAATAATTTTGTTGTTTATTTATTTTATTGTATAATAATTTTATTGTTTATTTATTTTATGTATAATAATTTTGTTGTTTATTTATTTTATTGTATGTCATTTTAATTTATTTGTTTTATTTTATGGCGGATTATTTTATTGTTTTATTTATTTTATTGTGAACTACTTCATTGGTTTTATGCATTTTGTCGTATGTTATTTTATTTATGGAATTTTATTTTATTTTGTTTGGTTTCGAAATTAAAAGGCAGGTTAAGGGTTGTGTTATGATAGGAAGATGATACAACTAAGAAGGCCATTGTTAGGCTTAAACATTTGGTGTAGTAGGCCTGAACTCTTGGTGATTGGTTGTTTTAATATCGAGGCTCGAACATCAGGGTCTGGGTGAACTCTTTGGATTAAGTACTCAAGTTGCTGCTAAGGAGATGAGTAGTTTTTTTTAATTGCTTAGAATAACTGATGTTTAGGTTCTGTAGAATTTATGTAGTGAGTCTATGGGTAGGAGGTTGTAAGTTCAACGAATGTCAATGTTAGATTTATGAGAAGTTCATCTAAGGTTTGTGGCTCTATAGTTTTTTTGGAAATAAGTTAATGGGATTTAAGCTGGTAGGTTCAACAAACAATTAAGGGATTACTTAGATTAAAAGTTTTTGATCTTGCCGACCTTGATAAATTTGATAACATTTGGGGTTTTAAAATTTACAAATTTTAAAGGGTGAATGTTTTGGATTTAAGGTCATCGATCTTGAGGATTTCAGAAAAAGATTTTTATCTGGGTTAAGGTTTTAGATTTGTAGAGTTGAAGGGCTGAATTAAAATATGATCGATGAGAGTTGAGTTACTGATATGAGAATTTTTTTCAGGCGAGAATTTTCTTGAAGATGTAAGGTAATGATCTAGTTTGTTTATTTTCTGGGGATTGATGATGTTGATCTAGTTGGGTTAAATAATTATTTTTAGCTTGGTGTTACAGTGACAGATTAATGATATAATCCATATTAAATTTTAAGGATAATAGATGATGCGGATTTAGGAAATGATTTTTGCTGATTTCGAGGGTATAGGTCCTAGTCTTATTTGGGTTGGAGAAGTGACTTTGGTAAGTGTTGAAGAGGAGTCAACACAATATTGCTAATTCAAGAGACCTTGGCTTGGAATTTTTGGTGAGTTGAACGAAGTGTGTAGTCGAGTGGGTTACTTAGTGGAATCATGGTTGACAATAGTTATTGTGATTATTTTCAGGAATTAATTGTGACTTGAGGTTACTTAGATATTTCATTTTATTTTATTTTATCTTGAGGCTATATTTACCTTTGGAGATTGAGCATCCAATTGGTTGAATTAAGGACATTGTTATTTAACTTGAAGAGAGATTGTTGGGACATCATGTATAGTGTATGAAAAGATTTTCGAAGTTGAAGCTTAGGTATCAACAGTGGATAATATGATCAAGTATGTGGGTTAATAAAACATTAGGATCCTTGGGTGCTTTGCAATGGCTTTTGGTAGATTGAAGATTTGATCGGTATGGTTTGCCCTGAGATTTAATAGTGATGTACTATTGAAGGAACTAGTTGTGTTAATGCTAGCTTGGAGGAGTAGAAGTAGGTGGGCGAGTTACCAAGATGGTTTCGATAATGTTTTGGTGTACTCAGTGGTGGTTCATAGTGAGTTTAGTCATCGCTAGATTAGATGTTGTTCATAATGTAGATGATGAGATTTCGGGTTTAGGTTGTTAGGTAGAAGTCTCTAGGCACTCTTTTTTTTTTGGGTCGCTAGGTTGGAATTGAGTCTTTTAAAGTATTCTTCTTATTGTGGATGAGATGAATGTATTTTGGGTTGAAGTTGCTTATTTTCAATTTGGGATGTTGAGGTTGTTTGATATTGATTTTCTGTCAATGATCATGGGTGTATTTCATGGAAATTGATTTTGATCAAGGCAGCAGGAGTTAATTGAGGAATTTGAGTTATAACTCGTGGTTTTGGGAGAGAGCGTATTTTTCTACCAAATTGTGATAAGAGTTTTGGTTAGTAGGAATGAAGCCACCTTGTATTCGATGGTATTAGTTTTATGAGAACATAAATTTTATGCATGTGACGAATATCAGAGTGCGCGACAGAAGCGTGGTATTTTTGTTGTAGTTTGGAGTTCAAATTGTGCTGATTTTGAGGAATTAGTGGTGACTTGAATTTTGAGAAGATACTTGTAATTGGAGATTAATCATTTGGTTGTGCAATCTGTTACTGATGGTTAATATTAAAAGTGGCTATTAGGTTTCTAATAGTAGAATTCAATGAAGGTTTAGAAGTTGGAACATAGGAGTTGATTGCAGTTGGCACCTATTATTGTAAGGGCTTTTGATGATTGAAATTTATTGGATGTTGTATTAAGGTTCACAAGGAAATGAGATTTTGGATAGCAGCCACTCTAGGAATACTGGTCGTGATGTGTCATTGGGGGACTAAAATGAGTATGTTGGATAATGCTATGTTCATTGAGAAATGTGCCACGTGCCGTTAAGTTAAGGCTGAGTATCAAGGTAGACCTCAACCTCTCCCTATTCCTGAGTGGATGTGGGGTGATATTTCTATGGATTTTGTTATGGGTTTGTCGAGGACTCCTAGTGGGAAGGACTCAATTTGGGTGATTGTTAATCAGTTGATCAAGAGTGCTCATTTCTTACCCATTAATAACACTGACTCCTTGGGTAAGTTGACTCGATTGTATGGCAAGGAGATAATATGTTTGCATGGAGTACCCAAGAGTATCGTGTTGGATCGGGACCCGCAGTTTACGTCCCATTTTTGGAAGAGTTTGCAGGCAGCCTTAGGGACTAAGTTGAAGTTTAGTACTGCGTATCAACCTCAAACAGACGGTCAATCAGAGCATACTATTCAAGCTCTTGAGGTTATGTTGCAGTCTTGTGTCATGGAAATTCATGGAAGTTGGGAGAATCATCTACTGCTATTTGAGTTTGCTTATAATAACAATTTTCATTCCTCCATTCGGATGGCCCCATATGAAGCTTGGTATGGAAGGAAGTGTAGATCGCCTTTATGTTGGGATGAAAGTTGGCGAGAGCAAACTGTTTGGGCCTGAGATAATTCAAGAAATGAATGATCAAGTTCAGTTTATAAGGACTAAAATGGTGGAAGCGCAAAGTTGCCATAAGAGTTATGCAGATACGAGAAGAAGAGACGTATCCTTTGAAGTAGATGACTGGGTTTATTTCAAAGTCTCTCCTATAAAAGGCGTTAAGCGCTTTGATAAAAAGGGAAAACTTAGCCCAAGATATGTTGGTTTTTTTTCAAATCGTAAAGAAGGTTTGGCTGGTTGCTTATAGAGTGGCCTTACCGGACTATTTTGGCAATATGTTTTTAAGTCTGCTCTTAGTTGAATCTTATTCCTGTCTTAGTCTTAATGTTGACTTTGCCAATTTCGAGGACGAAATTTTTATTAAGGGGGGGAGGATGTAACACCCCGTATTTTAGTGTATTTTTAATGAAGGAATTAATTTTATTTAAGCAAAAATTATTTCTCTTACTTCATAATTATTAAATTTTAATTGGGTTTTTTTTATGATTTTAGTTTGTGAAAATTATTTTTTGAGCGCTTTCTTAAATTAATTATTGTTGTGTGTTTAAATTTCTTCTCGAATTAAATTAAATTATTATCGGGTTTAATTATTTATTTTAATTATAATCATTGTGTTTGAAATATTTTATTTCACTAGCTGTTTTAAAACCGTTTCCGTTGGATCATTTTCGTGACCCAAGTTATGAGGATTGGACCTCATTTCTTTTCCCTCTATTTTTCTTTTCCTTTTCTTTTTCTTTTCTTTTTTTTCTTTTTTCTTTCTCTCCCCTGGACTCCTCTCTCCCGCACGATCTCTCTCTCTCCTCTCTTCCGTCGTTTTTTTCGTCCCCTCCTAGCGCCGCCGTGAGCCTGCGGTGGTCGACACCGCCCGGCCCACCGTCTTCCCCAGCCGCCGACGAAGCCACCCCTCCGATCTCAGTCTCCCTTGTGCCGCTGTTAACCACCACCATCCCTTCAAAGCCGTCGCGTCACTTTCGCTCCAGCGCCGCGGTCGCGCCACCTCCGGCCACCAACTCTTCACCACTTCATCCTCGACCTCCCAGCATCCTATTGGACCCAACCCCAGCTCCAATCCGTCACCGGTGAAGCCCCACCAAGTCCATTTACGATTTGTGCATCTTTGGCCTAAAACCACTCCTTGCGCCGCCACCCACGGCAAACCACCACCACCATTGGCTTCACCGACCTCCCTAGGCCCTACTCCATCAAATTTGGGTCTTCGTTTATCACCATTGAAAAGTGGGTATCTGTGACCCACGGCCACAGTGTATTTTACACTGTTCGACGGCTATTTTTCCACTTCAAGCGCACCCGTGATCCTCGGAAAATTATTTTATAGCACTGTAAGTATTTTCCAAAGATTTCTCGTGAATTTTATGTATTTTTGCACTAACCAATTTCACTGCATTTATTTGGCATGCCGGACTGAGTCTGAGGAGTTCGGGGGTCGGATGGATTTGTGATTGGAGTTTTGGTTGGTTTGATTGAATTGGTTATTAATTGCTGATGAGTTGTTGATTGGATTTGTTGGGATTGGTTATTGATGGTTGTTAGATCAGGTGGATGCATGTACATATCATTATTTCATGCATGATCATGTTTGTAAAGAAAACTGGGTTTTCGTGTATTGCATGCATGTTCATATGTGATTTGGAAATTGATGATTTTATGTGAGAGTAATTTTGGGAGTGTGCGTATCACGAAGCACAAGCCGAGATGGGGTATTATCTCGGTGGAGCTCTTCTGGTCACTCAGGAGCGTAATATACTGAGTGACGTCCCCTGGGTTGTCGCTGGGCGACAATGGGATCGGACGAGAGAGGGTCTCGTGCCGACTCCGTGGTCCTTCTACTGGTGGGGACTAGAGGATGCTTGGCCACGTATGCACTGGGCGCGAAACTGGGCATCGCTCGTTGTGTAGTAGATGTACCCACGAACGTGTTGGGCGCGTAAGTGGGCATCGCTACGAAGCCAGAGTGTGCGGATGACCCATAGGGGAGATCATGGTGCATACACTAAAAATGGACTATTTTCTGCGAAAATAGCGTGTTGGATTTTTGTGTAAACCATTTTCTGGGAAAATGTTTTACGAGTATTTTGGCCAACTGGGACTTTGGCATGCGTTGGAATTATTCATTTTCGGGGAAAATGACGTTTTTGAGAATATTGCATATTTTATCATATGCATGCATGTTGGTTGCCTTAAATGCATTTTATTCAAGAGTACTATTTGGTTTGTACTTACCTGCGGTACCATGTTTGGTAACGCAGATTTTGATGCAGAGGAGGATGAGGGCGAGCTTGAGGAGACGGCTCCGCCCGACGAGTGATCTGGGATCACTCGCTTAACTACTTTATTTTTAATGCATTGTATTTTAAATTTTTGGGATGACTGTATAACTATTATTTAAACCTCTATTGATGTTTACATTGGACTTAAATTCTGGTACTTAGTTGACTATCCGCTGTGTTATTTTTGTTGTACACCGTTGCATGTATACACACTGGCACTTCGTTGGGATGTGTGACCGTATTGTCACCATCTGGGCGTCTCGATCCCCGTGTTTTTATTTAAAGGGGGTCGGGGGCGCCACAATAAATCTTGCCCTATCCATGCCAACTTTTGAGGGTTAATGTCGTGGGCGATGATTAAGTTCATAATCTTGAGAAAATCTAATAAATGAACTTGTTTGATGTTGTTCATCCCATCATAAGGAGGAGCATTTGGACCAATAACCAACTGCCTCACCTCTGCATCCGAGAGGCCATCCAATCCATCAGGATCAATGCCCTCGTCCTCCGTTGTGTCCTCACCAACTGTAGACTCCCTAGGCACCACGTTTGGATATGATGTCTCCAAACATGTGATACCGATAAAATTGGTAAGAATATCTGCCGAAAATGAGAATGTAATACCTCATATGCCAATAATATATCTACCATCAGCATCCAGACTGGAGGCACCAAACCCTCTATAAAAGTCGGTGATGAGATAAACATATGTCACGAACTGGAATGGCTCGTCCCTATGGTCCAAAATCGGTGACTAGGGTGTAACCAATCCGGTTTGATTCGGTATTATAGACTATAGTGATATATTATAATATATAATATAATGATATATTATAGTATATTATAATATATATATATATAGTGATATAGTATTAATATAACTATTAATACAATAGACTATAGTGATATAAGATTTTAAAAATTAATATTATATTAATTAATAATTTATCATATAATCCAAAACTATTTTATATATAATTATATATTATATATAAAAATTATATACAATATAAAAAATTATAATATATATGAATCAGTTCGGTTTGGTCCGATCCAGTTTTAGAAAAATAAAAATCGAAACCGGACCTATTTTGACCGGTTTTAAGAAAAATAAAATTGATATCGGACCGAAAAAAACTCGGTACCGAACCAACCCACCGGTTCAATCCGATCCAATCCGGTTTATCAGTTCACAGGATTTTTTAACACCCCTATCGATGACCAACCGCGCTCCACAATGACCAATGTGAAGGAGCGGCCCTCGAAGAGAAGATCCTGAAAATCGTCAATTTTCACTTGATGCTCCAGTAAAACTTTATTGCCTAACAATGTATCGACTGTACTACTAGAAGAACCTAGTTCTTCTAGTTTGGCACGCTTTGACCTTCCCGGAGTAGACATTTCAACCTGAAATTTAAATAATAAGATGAAAAAAATTTGTTACAAAATATAATATACAAAACAATCATAAAATTATATAATTAATGAAACAATGTAAATATGTTTTCTGTATTTACTCGTTCGAACTCTGCCAATAGCGTTCGAAAGGTTTTGCTTTTGGGTTATAACTGTTCGAATGTTGACTAACAGTTCTATCAGTGTTGTATATAGGCAATCGAATGGTTGAGACACCATTCCCAAGAAATTCTTTTGGGTTCTACTCATTCGAACGGTGTTGTATATAGGTAGTCAAACGGTTGAGACACCGTTCCCAAAAACGTTTTTTAGGTTCTAATCATTCGAACGGTATAAATCCATTCGAATTGTTTTATATATAAGCAGTAGAACGATTAAGACACCGTTTCAAAGAAAATATTTTCTGTTTTTACCGTTCGAACGTGATGAACACATTTGAACGTTAACTAGATCGAGCTCAGCAATGGCTGAGTTCACTCAATGGCCATTGAAATGAAAGGAATCAGTGGACTCATTTCGTTTCTTCAACAAAATAACACACACAAGGCCGAAATGTCCATAGAACAACTTCGGCCTTGTGTTTTGCAGCCCTAGAGTACTAAATCTAAACTTATAATAAGTTTTATATAAATTCTAAACAATATTGAAAAAGAACAACAAAAGTATAAAAATACAAAATAAAAAAGGTACCTCTTTGATAGTGGTACTATTGGTCGACGATGATGATAATACGGCAATCAAATGATGTCGATACGACTATCATAAGTTATGATAATTATATAATAGTTATATAGTTAGTACAATATAATACTTATATTATATTTCTAATAGTAACTATATACTATCTTTTATGTTACCTTATAGTATAACTATACTGTAAGTATAGTTATCATAACTTATAATAGTTACTAGTAACTATACTTAGTGTAATATTATTATATAACTTAATGAGTATAGTTATCATAATTTATAATAGAAATATTTATACTATACTTATAATAGTTATCATAACTTCTAATAGTAACTATAGTATAACTTATAATAGTAACTATAATGAATATTGTATAACTATATGATATATTATTAACTATATTTAGTGTTATATTATTGTATAACTTATATGAGTATAGTTATTATAACTTATGATAGCTATACTTACATTATACTTATAATAGTGATCATAACTTCTAATGGTAACTATAGTGTAATTAACTTATAATAGTAACTATAGTATAACAATACGATATATTATTAACCATATTTAGCATGTTATATTATTATATAACTTATATGAGTATAGTTATCATAACTTATAATTGTAACTAGTTACTATACTTAGTGTTATATTATTATATGACTTAATGAGTCTAGTTATCATAATTTATAATTGATATATTTATACTATACTTTAATATATAGTTATCATCACTTTTAATAGTAACCATATAATAACTATATTTAGTTTTATATTATTATATAACTATAATAATATATAATATTTAGTGTTATATTATTTAGTTCTCGTAATATTTAGTGTTATATAATAATATTTACTGTTATATTATTATATAACTTATACAGTATAGTTATATAGTTATCATAACTTCTAATAGCTATACTATATACTTATAGTTATCACACTTATGCTATATACTTATGCTTATAACTTATATTTAAATCTACAATTACGTTCGAATGGGATATAACCATCGGCGGACCTATGAAGGGGCAGAGGGCTATGACCCCCCAAAAGTTTGAAAAAAAATATATATATTAATTTTTTTATATTAATCTTATTTTATAATTTAATAGGATTATATTAATTTTATTTTATATTGGCGCCCTCTATAAAATTATTTTGATTTTATAGATTAATTACTTATAAGTCTAGTTTTAGATTTAATACTTGATGATCATTTTATTTCTTTAAAAGAACTCAAGTTATAATTTTAGACATTTTGTGCTTCTTTTGCTTGATATATTTGTATGAGTGTTTTTATGCTATTTCAATATAATATATTTTTCTTGACATATACTTTTTTAATACATAAGTTATATTAAATGTATTTTATTTTTATTTTAAATATTACTATCAAATTATTCTATATCGTAGAAAAAATTGTCTACAAATAGAATAAAAAAATATTTTATTATAGTTTTAACTTTACTTGACCCTCCCTAAAACAAATTTCTCATTTTGCCACTGGATATAATATGATTCGACTTCATGTAATATGATCGAACGTTAATTTACATAAAGAAAAGAGTCCGAACGCTTCCGCCAAATGTTTAGTTGCGGAGAGATTTTGCTCCAATAAAAAAAAAGAAAAAAAAAAGAGTTCGAAGTAATTACACATCTCCGGTGTCGGACTGGGGCTGCATCTCACTGGGCCGTAGTGCGCAGTCTGCAGGGGACGGCTAAGGAATATATATATTAATACTGTTGAGAATAATTAAGATTTTATTATTATTATTATTTTTTTTTTTTATGCCAAAGAGAAGAGGACTCAAGACTCGAGTATTTTTTCCCGTATTTTGACTAACTACCAGGAGATCAAGACGATAGTGCATATATAGTGCATTCTACAGTTGGCGAGGTCCATATAAAATCAAATCCTTCTACCTGCTAATTTGGCTTCCTTCAGAAACTTCCATTATATTATGATATTGATAGTGATGCTGGTAATAGTAATAGAAAATGTTATCTATAATTACAATTTTATTCATATAATCATACGTGCTAACATGTCGGCTATTAAAATGATGAAGTTTTAAAATTTGAATTGAAAAATAAAAAATTGCAAAAATGAAGCTGACACTCAATATGTATAATGTTGTACATAAAATTGTTGGTATATATAACACTACTTAATACTAATAATGATTTTTCTTTATGCATGCATTATGGGTTATGCATAGTGACCTCTGCATCTGAGAGGCCATCCAATCCATCAGGATCAATGCCCTCGTCCTCCGTTGTGTCCTCACCAACTGTAGACTCCTTAGGCACCACGTTTGGATATGCTGTCTCCAAACATGCGATACCAATAAAATTGGCGAGTATGTTTGCCGAGAATGAGAATGTAATACCTCATATGCCGATAATATATCTACCATCAGCATCCAAACTGGAGGCACCAATCCCTCTATAAAAGTCGGTGACGAGATAAACATATGTCACGAACTGGAATGGCTCGTCCCTATGGTCCAAAATCGGTGACTAGGGGTGTAACCAATCCGGTTTGATTCGGTATTATAGACTATAGTGATATATTATAATATATAATATAGTGATATGTTATAGTATATTATAATATATATATAATGACATAGTATTAGTATAACTATTAATACAATAAACTATAGTGATATAAGATTTTAAAATTTAATATTATATTAATTAATAATTTATCATATAATACAAAACTATTTTATATATAATTATATATTATATATAAAAGTTATATAAAATATAAAAAATTATAATATATATGAACCAGTCCGGTTTGGTCTGATCCAGTTTTAGAAAAAGAAAAATCGAAACTGGACCTATTTTGACCGGTTTTAAGAAAAATAAAATCGATACCGGACTGAACCAAACTCGGTACTTGACCAACCCACCGGTTCAATCTGAACCAATCCAGTTTATCAGTTCACAGGTTTTTTTTACACCCCTATTGGTGACCAACCGTGCTCCACGAAGACCGATGTCAAGGAGCGGCCCTCAAAGAGAATATCCTAAAAATCGTCAATTTTCACTTGACGCTCTAGTAAAACTTTACTGCCTAACAATGTATCGACTGTACTACTAGAAGAACCTAGTTCTTCTGGTTTGATATGCTTTGAACTTCCCATAGTGGACATTCCAACCTAAAATTTAAATAATAAAATGAAAAAGATTAGTTACAAAATATAATATACAAAACAATCATAAAATTATATAATTAATGAAACAATGTAAATATGTTTTCTGTATTTACTCGTTCGAACTCTACCAAAAGCGTTCGAAAGGTTTTGCTTTTGGGTTATAACTGTTTGAATGCTAGCTGACAGTTCGAACAATGTTGTATATAGGCAATCGAACGGTTGAGACACAATTCACAAGAAAGCCTTTTGGGTTCTACCCGTTCAAATAGTGTTGTATATAGGTAGTCAAACGGTTGAGACACCGTTCCCAATAAAGTCTTTTGGGTTCTAATCATTCGAACGGTATAAATCCATTCGAACGGTTTTATACATAAGCAGTAGAACAATTAAGACACCGTTTCAAAGAAAGTCTTGTAACATCCCGTATTTTAGTGTATTTTTATTGAAGGAATTATTTTTATGGATTCAAAAATTTATTCTCTTATTTTAAAATTATTGGATTTTTAATTGGATTATTTTTACGATTTTTAGTTTACGAAAATTATTTTTGAAGTGCTTTCTTTAAATTAATTATTATTATGTGTTTAAATTTCTTCTCGAATTAAATTAACTTATTATTAGGTTTAATTATTTATTTTCATGTTAATCACTGTGTTTGAAATATTTTATTTCACTAGCTGTTTTAAAATTGTTTCCGTTGGATCATTTTTGTGACCCAAATTATGAGGATTGAACGTTATTTCTTTCCATACATTTTTTATTTTCCTCTTTTCTTTTCATTTTCTTTTTCTTTTTCTTCTTCTCTTTTCTTTTTCTTTTTCTTCTTCTTTCCTTCCCTTCCCGCGCGCGAGCTGCTTCCCTCTCTCTTCCCATGCGACGCCACTCTCCCCCAGCTCGCCGCTATCCGCCGGCGGTGGTCGACACCGCCCGGCTCCCCAGCATCCTCTGCCGCCGGCGACCTCACCCCACCAACCTCACCTCCATTCACGCCGCCGTTAACCACCAGCAGCCCTTCAAAGCCGCGGCGTCACTTTCGCTCCAGCGCCGCCGTCGCGCCACCACCGGCCACCATCTCTTCACTACTTCATCCTCGACCCCTTAGCAATCCAATGGACCCAACCTCGACTCCGATCCGCCATCGGTGAAGCTCCACCATCCACTTTTCCGTTTTGGGATTTTTGGTCTTCTACCGCTGCCCACGCCGCCACCCACGACCAACCTTCACCACCACTAGCTTCACCAACCTCCCTAGGCCCTACTCTATCAATCTTGAGTCTTCGTTTGCCTCCGTTTGAAAGTTGGTATTTGTGACCCACGGCCACAGTGTATTTTACACTGTTACGTTACTCAGACGTCACCTCTTACAACTTCGTGATCTTTCAGAAATTGCTATATTGCACTGTAAGTATTTCTGCAAAAAATTTTCGTAATTTAAATGTATTTTTGCACTAACTCATTTCACTGTATTTGTTTGACATGTCGGACTGAGTCCGAGGAGTTCAGAGGTCGGATGGATTTGTGATTGGAGTCGTTTGGTTGGTTTGATTGAATTGGCTATTGGTTGTTGATGGTTATGGATCAGTGTTGGTGCATGTACATATCATTATTTCATGCATGATCATGTTTGTAAAGAAAACTGGGTTTTCATATATTGCATTCATGCTCATGCATGATTTGGAAAATTGTGATTTCATGTGAAAATGGATTGTGGGTGCTTGTGTATCACGACCCCAAGCCGAGATGGGGTATTATCTCAGTGGAGCTCCTCTGGTTACTCGGGAGCAGAATATACTGAGTAACGTCCCCTGGATTGTCGTCGGACGACAATGGGATCGACGAGATGGTCTCGTGCCGACTCCGTGGTCCTTCTGCTGGCGGGGACTAGAGGATGTCTGGCCACGTACTCGCTGGGCGCGGAACTGGAGATCGCTCGTTGCGTAGTGTGGATGCTTGGCCATGTACGCGCCGGCCGCGGAACTGAGCACTGCTACGAAGCCAGGACGTGCGGATGGTCCGTAGGGGAGTCCATGGTCCATATGGAATTAATGGACTATTTTCTAGGAAAATAGTGTGAGTTGGATTTCTGTGTAAAATATTTTCTGGGAAAATGTTTTACGGATATTTTGGGCCAAAATGAGATTTTGGCGTATGTTGAAAATAATCATTTTCGGGGAAAATGATGTGTTGAGAAAAAATGCATATTTCTTCATGTGCATGCATGTTAGTTGCATTTAATACATTTTATATTACGTGGTTATTTTGGGTTATACTTACCTACAATACCATTTTGTGGTAACGTAGATTTTGATGCAGATGAGGAGGAGGAGGGTGAGCCTGAGGAGACGGCTCCGCCCGAAGAGTGATCTGGGATCACTCGCTTAGTTATTTGAAATTATTGTATTATATTTTATTATGGATGACTGTATAACTACTACTTAAATTTTACTGATGTTTTGATTGTAAATAAATTCTGGTACTTAGTTGACTATCCGCTGCGTTATTTTTTTTGTACACTGTTGCATGTACACACACTGGCACTTCGTTGGGATGTGTGACCGTGTTGTTACCATCCTGACGTCTCGATCCCTGTGTTTTTATATAAGGGGGATTGGAGGCGCCACAGGTGGTATCAGAGCCCCGTTCTTACCATTAGAACGTGATGAACATATTCGAACGGTAACTGAATCGAGCTCAACAATGGCTGAGTCGACTCAATGGTATTGAAACGAAAGGAATCGGTGGATTTATTTCGTTTCTTCAACAAAATAACACACACAAGGCCGAAATGTCCATAGAACAATTTCGACCTTGTGTTTTGCAGCCCTAGAGTACTCAATCTAAACTTAAAATAAGTTTTATATAAATTCTAAACAATATTGAAAAAGAACAACAAAAGTACAAAAATACGAAATAAAAAATGTACCTCTTTGATAGTGGTATTGTTGGTCGACGGTGAAGATAATACGGCAATGAAATAGCATTGATACGACTACCATAAGTTATGATAATTATATAATAGTTATATAGTTAGTATAATATAATACTTTTATTATATTTCTAATAGTAACTGTATACTATATTTTATGTTACCTTATAGTATAACTATACTGTAAGTATAGTTATAATAACTTATAATAGTAACTAGTAACTATACTTAGGGTTATATTATTATATGACTTGATGAGTATAGTTATCATAATTTATAATAGATATATTTATACTATACTTATAATAGTTATCATAACTTCTAATAGTAACTATAGTATAACTTATAATAGTAGCTATAATAAATATAGTATAACTATATGATAGCTATACTTATATTATACTTATAATAGTGATCATAACTTCTAATAGTAACTATAGTGTAATTAACTTATAATAGTAACTATAGTATAACTATATGATATATTATTAACTATATTTAGCATGTTATATTATTATATAACTTATACGAGTATAGTTATCATAACTTATAATTGTAACTAGTAACTATACTTAGTGTTATATTATTATATGACTTAATGAGTCTAGTTATCATAATTTATAATTGATATATTTATACTATACTTTAATATATAGTTATCATAACTTTTAATAGTAACTGTAATATAACTTATATTAGTAACTATATAATAACTATATTATATATTATTAACTATATTTAGTGTTATATTATTATATAACTTATATCAGTATAGTTATCATAACTTCTAATAGCTATACTATATACTTATAGTTATTACACTTATGCTATATACTTATGCTATATACTTAGGCTTATAACTTACATTTAAATCCACAGTTACGTTCGAACGAGATATAACCATCGCCGGACCTATGAATTAAGGGGCAGGGGCCACAGCCGCCCCCCAAAAAGTTTTTAAGAAAATAATATAAATTAATTTTTTATAATTTAATAGGATTATATTAATCTTATTTTGTGTTAGACCCCTCTACAAAATTATTTTGATTTTATACATTAATTACTTAGTCCAATTTTAGATTCAATACTTGATGATTTTGTTTCTTTAAAAGAACGCAAGTTACAATTTTAGACATTTTGTACTTTTTTTGTTTGATATATTTGTATAATGTCTTTATGTTATTTTAATGATATATATATTTTTCTTGACATATACTTTTTTAATACATAAGTTGAATCAAACATATTTTATTTTTATTTTAAATCTTACTATCAAATTGTTCTATATTACAGAAAAAAATTGTATAGAAATAGAATAAAAAATATTTTATTATAGTTTTAGCTTTGTTTGGCCTCTCTAAAATAAATTTCTGATTCCGCTACTGCATATTACATTGTTCGACTTCATGCATGTAAATTGTAATATGATCGAACGTTAATTTACATAAAGAGAAGAGTCTAAACTTTTCCGCCAAATGTTTAGTTGCGGAGAAATTTTGCTCCGGAAAAAAAAAAAGTTCGAAGTAATTACACATCTCTGGTGTCGGACTGGGCTGCATGTTGTCCAAAAATGCAGCGTCTAAAAGTTAAAGGATAGTGATGGATTAACAACTCATTCACAATTTATGGATAATTTTAAATATAATAATATTTTTTATTATATTTAAACACATCAAATCAAAAATAAAAGTCAAAATCAAATTTAATAGAATATTATTTTATGACATAATTGAATACAAATTGTTATTTAGTAGTAATTTTATCGTTTTCCAAAATTAAAATCTCACTGGGCCGTAGTGTGTGTATAAATATATATTTTTTATGCCAAAAAGAAGAGGACTCAAAGTCAAGACTCGAGTATTTTTTTTCCTTATTTTGACAACTACCAGGAGATCGAGACGATAGTGCATATAGTGCATTTTACAGTTGGTGAGGTCCATATAAAATCAAATCCTTCTACCTGCTAATTTGGCTTCCTTCAGAAACTTCCATTATATTATAATATTGATAGTGATGCTAGTAATAGTAATGGAAAATGTTATCTATATTTATAATTTTATGCACATAATCATACGTGCTAACATGTCAGCTATTAAAATGATAAAGATTTTAAAATTTGAATTGAAAAATAAAAAATTGTAAAAATGAAGCTGACACTCAATACGTATAATGTTGTTCATAAAATTATCTGTACATATAACACTATTCAATACTAATAATGATTTTTCTTTATGCATGCAATATGTGTTATGCATGGTGAGGTAGCTAGACATGATAGACTAAGAACCTTTCACCTACTCATTTGCTCTCGTTCAAAGATTATATTATATATAAAATAATATTACTATGTCGCCTCATTTTATTCCCTCATTTCGACAACTCATGCATTAAATTTTTTCTTTTACTTAATGACTATTAGGATATGTTTGGATTCGCAGGACATTTCAGCTCATCTCAGCTCATCTCAACTCATCTCACTACTATTCAGCAACTTTAATTCACAAATCTTACTACTATTCACAACTCATCTCATTACTATTCACAATATATCTTAACTCATCTCAACTCATCTCAAGTCATCTTCAAATCCAAACGTCTCCTTAGTGTATTGATGTATTCTTCCTTTTTGAAAAATATTTAAATATGTTAAAAAAATGTAAAAGAAAAAAAGAAGAAAAAAATAAAAAGCAAAATTTATATTAGTAAGCACGCCCAAAGGTCAAAGCTGAGTGGCACACTAGCAGTCTAGCACTACCCTTATATATAATGATGATAATAATAATAATAATAATAATAATAATAACAATGATTTTTTTTACAGGATGATATATATATATATATATATATATATATTTATGCACCTTGCATGGGAGGTAGATGGTTAGGTAGACAATATAAGACTTCACCTGTACTTCCTTTCACCTCATGATTCGGAAATTACATTATATATAATGATAACATGCAATACCAATACTAATATATTTTTTTGCTTGGTATTATTCGTCATGCATGGTGCATTGGTGAGGTAAACGTCCAATTATATGATCTTTCACCTGCTCTTTTGGCCTCTTTGGAAAATTACATATTATATGATGATAATTAATGTACTGATTTTTTCCTTTTAATTTTAAAAATATCATTTAAAATCTTATGGAAACATATTAAGAACGTACATAGAAAATTTTCAACATATATAATTATAAATATATTTATTAATATTATTTTGAAGTTTATTTTAGAATTTATGAGTTGTGGGGAAAGAGAGATAAGATTATGGCCGAAAGTAGGTCAATATTTAAAGCAGAAAACGTTTACAGCAGGTCATTGTTTAAAGCACAAAGCAGTCGTTGTTCAGCGGTAGTGGTGGCCAATTTCTGCCCTAATGGAACAGGTTTGAATCAATCCAACGTCACAAAACCATTAAATTTTCTGCCCTAATGGAAAAGGTTCGAATCAATCCAACGTCACAAAAGCATTTTTAATGCTTTGTTGAGGATATGGACTTGCGGGCCTGGGCAAATAATCATCCCGTGCACAGCCCATCAGCGGTCCCACAAGGGACATAGGAAATTTATATCAAGGGTTTGCCTTTTGAGACTCGAAATAGTGCAAACTGATTGGATCGATATTGCAAGGGTGGCCGTTAATCCAAGTCAAACACATCCACCTTCTCATAAGAGTGCGAGTATATAACCATTTTGAAACCATTTTAGCAAAATAAAAATGGTTAAATATTAAAATAGTTCATGTGCTTGACTTTTAAAACAATTAATTAGTCATTAAGTCTTTTAATTCCATGTGAGGGGAATAATCCCCTAGGGCCGGGCTCAGAGAGTGGGCATGGGCCCAGGCCCAAGGATACTGCCCAGCCCAGGAAGCTCAAGAGGAGGAGCAGCAGGATAGGCTACACTAACAAAGGGTAGCAGGAGGGACAGTCTGACACCCCCACTGGCTAACAAGCAAGGACATCTCCTGAAACTGAATCTCGGTACCCAGATGTATAAGAGAAGTGCGGATGTTTGGCTTAGGCCACGCCGTATTAATAAGATGGAGAAAACTATGAAGGGAAGTCACGTCGCATTTAATGCATCCCAAGGCTCGGTACGCCTCAATGTGAATCCTGGATGTCAGGAATAGTCACCGTTAGTTCTAAGTGATCTACACGGCAGCAAGTGAACGCCAGGGACAACTGATCCCATGCGGAGTGACACACCCATTACCATGAAGGTCAGCCAGCCAGGTATAAATAACCTCCTCCCATAACTGGTGAAGAGGTTGACACTTATGTACACTCTTACTATCATTCTCTCTCGATATTCTCTCTTCATCTCCCTCACCAAAATTAACTTGAGCATTGAAGGTACCATGGACCCCAAGCTCACCACTCCTTATCTTAGCAGGAACCAATCCTGAGCCCCGAAAGAGTGGAGTTGCCCAGGCTGCAAAACACAACATCAATAATGGTGCCGTCTATGGGATATTATTTCCTATAGTAGCGTGTCCTTCGTATGCCGACAACAACGCTCTCTCAAGACTTGCGACGTGAAGAAGAACAACCTGAAGCAATGGAAGGAAGAGTCAACGAGCAAGCTGCAACAATGCATAAACACTCATGGAAGAAATGGCGGCTCTTCGCCAGGAAAATATCACCTTGTGAAGGGGCGGTGTAGAACCGTAGGGAGACCAGCAAAGCCACAACTCTGAGACCCGTCGTCCCCCTGAGGCAGTAGTGGCTGAAGAAGAACAATGCAGAGTGGACCTCGAGTTCTGGAAACTTGAGAACAAGTATGATGAGGTGATCAAAAGGGTAGGCCCGCCGTCCATAGTAGACCATCCACCCACTAGCATCGAGCTACCATATAGTGCCTAAGTTATGGCGGTCTCTCTCCCTCTGAGATTCAAAGTTCCACAAATAGATGCATACGATGAGACAAAGGATCCCTTAAAGCATCTGGAAACCTTCAAGGCCCATATGACCTTGCATGGGTTTTCGAGAGAGGTCGCATGCAGGGGATTCTCCCTTACATTGAAGGGGGAGCGAAGAGCATGGTTCTGCTCCCTACTGCTCGGGACAATCATCAGCTTCATCTAGCTAGCCCATCTCTTCTTGATGTAGTTCCTGGTGAGTCGGAAAATGAGGCAACCTTCTGCCTACCTTCTGACCATGAAGCAAAATGATGATGAATGCCTGAAGTCATAACTCTCTCAGTTCAACAGAGAGCGCATGACGATAGATAAGCAGGATGAGAAAATCATCCTGGCAACACTGTTGGGGGGGGGGGGATATGGCCTAGTAACCCCTTCATGACGAAGATCGCGATAAAGACCCCGACTTCGTTAAGGGAGTTCATGGACCGCACTAACAGTTTTATAAATGCCATAGACACGCTTCGGGCACTGACAGCCCCCTAGCGAACTGAGCTGGAAAAAGCAGACAAGAAGGCAGCTGGCCAAAGCAGCGGGGCAAGCAAGGAAGGTAGCAAGAAGAAGGCGCACGAAACAAAACGCAAGGAGGAGCAGCCCACGCTCGGAAGGGTGAACAGTGTATCCACTCCAACCTAGCAGTGGAGAAAGAAAGAGATCCAAGTACGTAGGGAGAACGACAACGGGACTCGGCCCGTCCCATGTACTGCACCTATCACAAGACTAACAACCATCAAATAGAGGATTGCTTCACCAGGAAGCGGAAGATGGAGGAAATGGGAGACCTAATAGATCAATAGGGCGACGAGACGCGCGGTCATTGACGCGACAATCGTGCATGGCTATAGAAAAGCTAAAGCCCCACTAGGAGAAGGGCCAGAGAGCACCACAGAACAAGCCAGCGCTAGAGAAGCCCAGCCAGAGGAGAAGGCATAGTAGGCGAGATCCGCATGATAGCCGAAGAATACGCCGGAGGAGGAACCACCTCATTGGCAAGGAGGGCCCACACGAGAAGGGCCAGGTATGAGGAAGTATTCACCACTTATAGGGCAACTCCAGGCACCAGGAGCCACTCGAGGGAGCATATCATAACCTTCAGCGAGAAGGATGAGGAAGGCGTGTTGCGCCCCCATGATAATGCCTTAGTCATGACTATGCAAATCGCCAAGTACTGGATAAGGAGCGTACTGATCGATAACGGCAGCTCTGCCGGCATCATATTCTGGGAGGCTTTCATTTGGATGGGGATCACGCTCGATCAATTGCGCCTGGCCCCAACACCCCTCAAAGGCTTCGCCAGAGATATGATCCAACCCATCAAAGCAATCACCTTATCTATCTTAGCCAGAACGGCCTCCAGAATGGCGGCTACCATGGTGGACTTTCTTGTAGTAAAGTCTCCCTCCTCCTACAACGCGATTCTAGGACGTCCAACCCTGAACCACCTGAGGGCGGTGACATCCACCTACTATCTGAAGGTAAAATTCTCAACTCCCATAGGGGTGGGCAAAATGCACGGCGAGCAAAAGCTAGCAAGAGAGTGCTACGCCAGGGAGATGAAGCTCGAGGCAATCGAAGTCCAAACTCTCGAAGGAGTGAGAGAGGATGCAGGCTTGCCTCCAGCTCTGGCCTTAACAGAGCTAGACAAGGAAGTAAGGGACGAGAAGGCCCTATGGAAAGTAGAGCCCAAAAAACCTCTGCAACTAGTGTCGGTAGATCTGAGAAGACGGGAATGGACTGTCTGGGTAAGAACTAAGATGACCCCCGAGTTGAGCCAATCCATTAAGCAGCTCCTCATCGAGCACCAAGACGTGTTCGCGTTGAGTCACAAAAAGATGCCCGGGATCGACATGTCTATCATTGAGCATCGTCTCAGCGTGAACCCCAAGGCAAAGTGAATCAAGCAAAAGCGTCCCAGCTTCAATGCAGAGAAGTATGTGGCCATCGCCGAAGAAGTGGACCGACTCTTTGCTCTCCAATGTAGTCTTGGTAAAAAAAGCAAGCGGAAAGTGGAGGATGTGCGTAGACTTCACCGACCTAAACAAGGTCTGTCCAAAGGACAACTTCTCGCTGCCACAGATAGATCTGATAGTAGATTCGACAGCCAGACATCCCCTGCTCAGTTTCATGGACGCATACTCTAGATATAACCAGATCAAGATGAACTCAGATGATGAAGAAAAGACAACCTTTATCACTAACCGGAGACTCTACTGCTACAAAACCATGCCGTTCGGTATCAAGAATGCAAGTGCAACATACCAACGGTTGGTCAACCGAATGTTCAAAGAACAGTTAGGGCGAAATATGGAGGTTTACATAGATGACCTCTTGGTCAAAAGTAGGAAGCCCGAATAGCAACTTGATTACCTTAGGGAAGCCTTTACAGTACTCAGAAAGTACACGATGAATCTCAACCCACTAAAGTGTGCCTTCGGCGTTGAGTCAGGAAAGTTTCTAGGCTTTATGGTCTTAGAGAGTGGAATCGAGGCGAACTCTGAGAAGGTCAAGGTGATAGTGGATATGCCGCCACCGTGGACGATCAATGAGGTCCAAAGGTTAGTAGGGAGAGTGGCCGCCCTAAGCCGCATCATTGCAAGGTCAACCGACCACTGTCTCCCATTTTTCAAGGTCCTCAAAAAGGCACGAGAGTGGGACAACGAGTGCAATCGGGCCTTCGGTGAATTGAAAGAGTATTTGGCCCACCCACCACTCCTCAGTCAGACCAGCTTGGGGGAAGACTTGACCGTATACGTAGCAGTGACCCTGAACGTCGTGTCCGTTGTCCTGATCCAGAGTGAGGAGGGAGTCCAACGGCCTGTCTACTACATGAGCTGAGCTTTTTGAGGAGCTGAGGCCAGGTATCCCCAAATGGATATGTTAGCATTCGCATTGGTCATCGTTGCCAGATGACTGAGGCCATATTTCTAGGCTCACCCGATGAAGGTACTCACAGATGTCCCACTCAAAAAAATATTGCAGAAGCTCGACGTGTCCGGCCAGATGATGAATTGGGCGATCAAGTTGAGTGAGTTCGACATTGAGTACCTCCCTCACACTGAAGAGATAACTGTTGCACCCCCAAGACAAGCCCTAGTAGGTCTACATTAATGGCTCATCTTGCCGGGCTGGGGGAAGTGGAGGTGCACATAGTCACAGAGTCTGGAGAAGAACTCACTATGGGATCAAACTTGGCTTCAAGACCACCAATAACAAGGTTGAGTACGAGGTGCTATTGGCGGGACTGAAGGTAGCCAAGTCATTGGGCTCTACCGAGGTCGAGGTAAGTGCCGACTCATAGGTGGTGGTCGTTCAAGTAGCAAGACAGTTTGCCACCAAAGGAGAGAAATTAAAGAAGTATCTCCAGTAGGTAGGAGAGGAGCGCGACATCTTCAAATACTTCCGCATCCAACAGATCCCGAGGGGAGAAAACCATTAGGCAGATCGTTTAGCAAAGGCCGCCTCAGGCCAGGAAGAAACCCCCCTTCTAGACCACACCATAGCCTGAACGATCGAGACACTGGCTATCAAAATCAGAGTATCCACGATCCAATCATCGCAATCCTCAAAGTGGGCCATCCACATCATAAAGTTTCTCGAAGGGGGATTGTATCGAATGACCTAGAAGAGGCATGGAAGATAACAAATAGAGTAACATGCTTCACGTTGGTGGAAGGAGTCCTATATAGGAGAGGCTTCACCAAGCCCCTCCTAAGATGCATATCGTCCAAAGAAGCCCAATACATGTCGGCCGAGATACATGAGTGAGTCTACAAAAACCACTCTAGCAGAAAAGCGCTAGCAGCACGAGTCACATGCTTAGGGTACTATTGGCCCAACTCTTTGAGAGATGCTAAGGATTTCGTAAAGAAACACTCTAAATGCCAAGAGCATGCACTGATCCCCCACTATCCACATGAAGAATTGACCTCTATTATCTCCCCCTGGCCCTTTGCACAGTGGGGACTCAACCTTGTCTGTCTATTTCTCGGGGGCAAAGGAGGAGTGAAGTTCGTAGTAGTGGCGGTTGATTACTTCATAAAATGGGTGGAAGCAGAAGCCTTGACAACGATCAAGGCCCGAGCCATAACAAGATTCCTCTGGAAGTTCATAGTCTGCCTGTTCGGGATCCCTCAAACCTTCATATCAAACAACGAGAGGCAGTTCGATTGCTCCCATTATCGAGAGTGGTGTTCAGAACTCAGGATCAAAACCAAGTATTCATCTCCAGGACACTCACAAGCAAACAGACAAGTAGAAGCCACCAACAAGATGCTACTTAATATTCTGAAGAAGAAGCTGGGAGACCAGAAGGAAAGATGGGCCGAAGAACTTCCTAGAGTACTATGGGCCTAACGAACATCAGTCAAGACCTCCACAGGAAAAACACCCTCCACCCTCATCTACAGGACCGAAGCTGTACTCCAAGCAGAGGTGGCAATGCCCACATATCGGATACAACACTTCTGCCCAACCCATAATGACGAAAGGTTAAAAGAAAACTTGGACCCCCTGGAAGAGAGACGAGAAGAAGCAGCAAGCCAAACAATCACCAACAAGCGAGAGGTTGCATGATACTTTAACAAACAAGTCCGACCTCGAGCCTTTAAAGTAAGAGACATGGTCTTGAAGCAAACGGGCGTCACCACCTAGGAAGAAGGAAAGCTTTGGCCCCGATGGGAAAGTTCCATAAACTTTGTGACATACTACTCCACAATCATAACCCCTTGGATTAGCCTGGCCAATTCTCTTGCCTTTTGTTGTCTCTTGGTGTTTGGGAAGAAGCGGTCGTTAAACTCCTTCTTGAACTGCCTCCAAGTCATGGCTACTATTGACCCCAATTCCATGATCAGAAGCCGTTTCTTCGACCTGGGGTTGTGATACTCACACACCCATATAAAAACATTTAACTCAAAATTCAACAAAAACACAAATCTAGTTTACATGCATAATTCATAGTCTGATTCATAGTAAGAAATTCAGCAAACAATTATAAAACATAATGTAACGCCCCGATCCCGAAGATCCGGAGAGTTAGTTTTTAATACTTAAAATCAACTTAAATAACACAACTATAAAATCCAGAAAATCCCATAAAATATTTATCAATCCAAATATCTAAGTTCCTCTATGGGGACAATAAAGAAATTCTCAATAAGATAAATTAGAAATTCTCCAAAAACTCGAAAATCTCCTTAACTCATCAACTCAAAATACCCGAAAAATAAATCAGTTTACTAACTACGACTTTCAAATAAGCATTTGTACCCTCAGGCACTTATTCCACTACGATCATCACACCTTGCTAAACTTTCTACTCTTGTCCTCCAGCTTAACCATTAAAATTATCTGAAAAATAATTTGAGATAAGGGGTGAGTTATCAACAACTCAGTAAGCAGGACATATACTAGTATATAAACATGAGCATTTACAGAGTTCAGAATGCAGAACAAAAATATTTTCTTTCAGAATGCAGAATCATAATAATGTTTTCAGAATGTAGCATCAGAACATGTTATCAAAAAATATCAGAGCGAAAGTTCGAAAATATTCCTGATCAAAATCCCTTTGGCATAGCGTAAACTGAAACATCACATCTTATCTTATCATATCAGAACAAATACCATGTTTAACCTCCGTGATAGGGTTATGCAAATCCCGGTAGCTAACCGAGCAGAAACAGAATGTGAATCTTCCTCTTATTCATTCTCGGAGCCCCGAGTGTGCATATAGGAAAGACAACACAGAAAACCACTTTGTTTCCAAAGTGGGTGCACCAGAAACAGAAAAGTTGGTACCAACCCAAACAGAGGCCACAATTTTACACCCGTGGTAAGGTCAAAACGAAACAGAAACAGAAACAGAATGTTATGCCAGAGGTTTTCAGAAATCACATCAGATCATATCAGAGTACAGAAAATATTCAGAACAAAACAAAATCATATCACAACATAATTTATGCACAAAATTTCATATTCGCTCTCTTTTCAAAGTTCAGAAACAGAATGTCAAAAATAAGCTTATGTCTACACCAGTCATGACAGAAAATATTTTCTTCTTAAATAGAATCTCATGAGTAATGCAGAACAAATACTTGAGGTTGTTTTCAGATTTCTTTTCATAACAAAATATGCACATTTTTCAAAAAGGATCTCAGTTCATTTTATTTAATGCAAAGTCTAGCATAAAAACCCCGCTTACCTAGACTTCTTATCTTTTCAGAATTTTCCTAAAAATGTCGAGCAATTAACAATCGTCATCTATAAAATAATCAAGTATTTCCCGTAAATTTTCAATCAACCACTTATTTCGATATTTAATCCTAAACTTCTAAAATAACCTATTTAATTCCTCAAAATCTAAAATTCTCATAATTCCCAAAATACCCTGATTTTCCAAAAACCATCAATATCCACTTAAACAAATTTGTACCCAATAAGAATTTAATCAAGCAAGTATTAAAATAAATATAAAACTTAATAAAAATTAATATTCAAAATACTTAAAATATCAGCAACATTTTATAAATAAAAAGAATACATTGGTTACAAAAATTTCCATAAATTAAGTCTTGAAAAACTCCTCTCTTAAAAAAATAGGTTTGCTTCCTATAATTAAAAATATTATTAAAATACAAATATAATTTATTGAAACTTAAAAGCAAAACTCATTTAAACATAAACCCCAAAAATAAAACTTCTCACCCGAAAACATTAGGTTAAACCTACCTTCCATGAATATATATATATATATATATATATATTAGGTCAAAACTAGTAAGTACCCAACCTAGGTTAAAACTATAATTCCATATCTAAATAATATGTAGTAAAAGTATTAATGTAATATCTCCCTTATTTGAAAACCAATCACACGGCAAAAACTGTGAAGGAAACAAAACGTGCATGGCAGGGCTTACCCAAGGAGAAAACACACGGCAGAGTGCGACTTACCGAGGGGCCAGGCAGACGGCAGTGATCACGGCGGAGCATTGGAAGCGAGAGAGAGAGAGCAATACGGTGAGGGAAACGGATAGTGAAGGAGAGACGGAGGACAATGGAACGAAAACTCAACCCGAAGGAGGAGCTGCGTAAGGTGTGGAGATGAAGATGGCTGTCCCAACAGCGTCGAACGTGTGGGAAGGAGTTGTGCAAGGAGCTGGGAGATGGACAGTGGCAACGTCAGCGGCTGGGTGGTAAAGACGAACTCAAGGTGGCCAAAACAAAGTGCTCTATTTTTGGGAAAAAAAAACAGAGGATTTTGACTTGGTGTAAGCGGTGGGTTGCTGTTTCCCGTGGCTGTGGCACGCGGTTCTAGTGGTTGGTCTTGGCGGATGCTTATGAGGGGTGGATGAACTAGACGACAACTATGTGGAGGTGCGGGGTGGCGCGGCAATGCATGGTGCGGGCTTCCTGTAAGCACGAGTTGCGTCGATCTCATATGGGCTGGGCACGGAGGTTGCTGGTGGCAGTTCCACAGTGCTCCCGTGGTTGACAAAAACAGATGCAGCTGTTGGGCTTCACTCGATGTGCAACATTGGCGGATGAAGGAAGGAGGGACGAGATTGAAACGGACGATGGTTTGTGGATGGAGATTTTGTGCGTGCGTGGGTGGAGAATGCCGTGGGAGTATTGCGGCAACTAGGCTTGGTAAACCAACATGCAGTACGTGCGTGGATATATATATATATATTGGCGATGAAAAAAAAAACCCTATAGATAAGAGAGACGTGTTTGCGGATGAAAGCTGAGTCGTGTGTGTGCATGCATGCCGTGGACGAGAGGAAAATTTACGGGAATTAAGAAATAAAGACGGAAAGAGAAGAAAACAAAATAAAACATGCGGGAAAAAAATAAACGTGTGAAGAAAAATAAAATAAAATAGAATAAACTAAAACAAAATAAAATAAATTGAGCTTAATTGGGTTCGAGTGTTACACCTAAAGCATGCCAATGATAAATATTCAGCAAATAATTACATGATGGAGAGCAATACAGCAACAAATACATTATGACAAAAAGTATATGTTGGGAAATTCCAACAAGCATTAACAAGCTGTAATTCAACGCAAGGGAGGGAACTTGGAAAACAGTGCAAAAGTAGGAAAATTCTTAATACCTCATTGCAACCAAAAAATAGTGTGAATAAGGGTGAAATCCCCACATCATAACTTAATATTGTAGTAGTAAAAACAAGGGATTTACAACATAAATTACACAACATAAATAATAATTGGAAAGTCAGTGAAGGTTCTACCGAAAAATGACACATAATCACAACTTCACTGGGCTCTCAACCTCATCACAACTACAAAAATCATCCCAACACTTCATAGGGCACTCAACCACATTACACTATACAAATCATCTCAACACTCAAAAAGACACAAGGCCACATCACACACAATAGAGCATCAACAATAGGTTCACAAGGCAACTCAACTCACAAGTCGAACAACACCATTTCATAAGCATAATCAGATAGCCGCTTACAACACGGAAGGAAAAATTTATGGATGATCACAAATGTCCTAAACACCGCTACTTCTTGTGGTTGTTAACGTCAACTGGAGGTAAAGTGATCTCTTAGGTGGTTGTGGGTGTCTCAGGAGGATAGAGAAACTGTCTGTGTATGATGTGTTTTCGGGGGAGAGAGAGAGAGAGAGAGAATGAAAAGGACAAAGAGTGATGGGGACAAAGGGGGAAGGGAGGGAAAGTGAGAGACGACAAAGGAGGAGAAGCTGGCTGGCAAGAGCTGATAGGGGTAGCTAGCGAAAGAGAGGGAGGCAAAAAGATGTAGAGACATAGAGGGAGAAAAGGAGAATGCAAGGAAGAGAGAGAGTGTGTGGGTAGATAGAGATCGAGAGTCTAGAGAGGGAGGAGCCCATCGTTGGAGGGAAACGGAGCACGATTGAGGTTAGGCTTTTCGAACCCTAACGTTGTGAGCCTTGAGATCGAGAAGAGGGAAGGATCATTGACACTTACCATGACCTTAGGTCGAATGGCGGATTGCAGTGCCTAACAATTGTAGATGAGGGAAGAAAAAGAAAGGGCGAGAAAGGGAGGAGAGAAATCAGAGGGAGGGAGAATGAGACTGAGAGATGAGAGGGAGACAGAGAGAGATACCGTTAGAGGTCGGGGGTTTTCAGCCCATTTATAGGCCGAGGAGCCCCTTCACGGGTAGTAAAGTTTTGGCTTTGGTTGGGGGAGGTGGGCAGTGCTGCCATTCGGTACAAGTGTATTTGTGCGGTTGGTGTGCAAAAAGGCACATAAAGGTCATGGGACAGGGAGAGGCCAATAGGAAGGGAAGGAAGAAAGAGAGAGAGCGGAAAGGAAAGAGAGAAGGGAAAAAGAATTAGAGTTTGTGTTTATTGGTCAAATGATGTCATTTTGATGGTGGGCTTGGGCCTTAGTTGCATGTTGGGTTTCACATAATATTGTTAGTGAAATACATAATAATATAATAAAAATTACAATGAAATTGATATTAAAATGAAACCAGTTTGGACTGAGGCATGAAAATCTCAATCTCTTTAAGGAGATCATTCAAGCTATTTGAGGTATACAAAGTTTCAAAATGAATCGGTGCAGCAAAACTCTTGACTTGACTCCTCTAGGATATATATATAAAAGCTCAAGTAATAATCGTATAGTTTGAACCAACTTTATACAAATGATTGAGCTCAAAGTTCTACCAAAAGAACATATCTCTTTTATATAGAAATACTCTCAAAATTATCTAAGTATATCTTCTTCTTTTTTTTCTTTCTACCGATTTTTTTCTCTATATTGTATAGAAAAACAGCACCACCCTCAAATGAAAAATCGACACGAGACGGACGCCACTCTCTCAAAAAATTAAACCATTCAAATAAAAACTCAGTCGTTTTTCATCCGACAAGTACTGTGCAATTAATGAAAAAATAAATTGACAATGCAAAAAGTCGACGTTTTACAAAGGAAACGGCAAAATAGGCCATCAAGAGTACTAACGGCATAAAAAGTTAAAAACCGATTGCAGTAACTTATTGGACCATTAAGTAAGAGCCAGTAAGAAATTAAGGGATAAATTTAAAGAGAAAAGATTCAAACATACAAGCAACGACGTACAAATTAACGGTGATGAGAAATAATAAGTACTATTTATTAAAAAAAAAATACCAACAAATATATATGAATCTAAATAGTATTTCATGTATCTAACTTCAAGTATCCTCATATTTTTGGTTTCAAAGGTTCTCTTTTACTAAAACAATATTGTCTATGGTATAACTTAAGGCCTTGTTTGTTTTTCAAAAACATCTCATCTCATCTCATCTCATCATTACAACTTTCCCAAATACTCACACAAAATAAAATAAACAATTCAACTTTTTCAAATCTCAAAACAACAATAATATTAAAAAATATATTCTAACAATATTTTATTCAACTTTTTAACTTTAATCTCAACTCATCTCATCTCATCTCATCTCTGAAAACAAACGAGCCTAAGTTGTTATCTATTCTTTTATTTCATTTTTACAAGTTTTTTTTACAATTATTTTTTCTAAATAGATCTAGGGCGATTATGTAAAGATTTGAAATTCAATTAAAAGAAAATTAATTATTTTTAATGAGGTAGCACCATCACATTGGTTGATTGTAAAATAAGATTAATGTAGATGACCCAAGAAAAAAAAAACGCAAAAGAGGGCCAAGCAAGATTTGGATTATACTCTAAAAGAATTAATCAATGATATAATAATTAGAGTTGTAAAATTGAAACGATTATAAAAAAATAAGAACTTTTCATTTCTAAACGACATGAGATTTCATATATCATCCGTACCATTATCACTTGGTATGGAATATCGCATATATATATAAAAATATTATATATATATATATATATAATATAAAGTTCCTAACTAAACTAATCAGAAACTAATGTAAACATTCAAAGACTGCGAATTACTATGTAGAAAAAGAAATATTCTGCAAGCTTTGTTTGGGTAAAAGTTTTCTAATATGATCTATAAGCAAACAAATTGTCTTTTTTTTCTTTGCAGTACTGTCGCGGCAACGTGTTTGCTATCTAGTTTCAGGAGTCCCCAACTTCTTTGGTATACCCTGTCCAGTACTCCATCAAAATCATACACTGGTTTTTTAAGGTTTATTTTCTTTTTTATTATTAATTTTATAAGTTCAACCAATTAACTAATTGACAATGTCTCGAGAATTGTTGAAGGAATTGTGCAGTTGTACAAAACGAAGAAGATTCATGTCCAGAACAATGAACTTCTTTCGATCTCAGGTGTAAAGTGATGTCAGAATCACGTGTCAAGAACGGGATTTTCGAGTTTGTTTCTAAGATGCTTGAAATGAATCGACAATTTTTATGGACCAGAGATAGAAATGCAAGGAACATATTTATGATTGCTGTCTTGCATTGTCAAGAAAAATCTTTAGCATTCTATACGGGATAGATACGATGATGAACTAGTACTCCTTGACTAAATGTTTACTAACATGTTGTATATGGCAGGGATGATAGAAGATTCCACTAAAATCTCAGGGACAGCTAATTTACAAATGCAAAGAGAGTTACAATGGTTCAAGGTCCTCTCTCTCTCTCTCTCTCTCTCTCCATGTCATTGGCCTAGCAGCATCCTTAATTTGTGCACCTCCTTGTTGGCCTCCTCTTTCTTCGAGTAAGTCTACATTAATTTTCAGCTTCATGGTACAGTGAAAGAAACACCAATGTCACATTGAACATCTATTACATGCAGGTGAAGCATCATAATTCTTCCAATGCAAAATCCTGCTGCATGCGGTCCGATTCTTCTTGTTCCAAATTGGGACAGCTAGCCATGTTGGCATTTCTGATCTTGAACAATATTATGACAGTTAAAAGCATGAAATAAAAGATTGCGAGACCTTTTCTATCTTTATATTTTGATCGGGCCGTAGAAGGCTGAGGCTGAGGTACAGAGATATATTATAAGGATTAATGGTCTTATAGAATATCAATTCCAGTCTTTTTCTATATCTATGTACATGTCTGAAATATATATCTAGCACCATATGATTTTCAATATTGGATCAGCTAACGATTTTAACATGGACTAGGTAGATTAATCATAATTTGGAAGCAGCATTGACCTTGTTATATTAGAGAGAATTGTCCATCCAAGGCTAAGGAAAGTACCAACTAGGATGGTTTAAGTCCCCAACAATTGTTCACGAAGAACCACGAGAACATGGGAGAGAAATGGATGAAGAACACAGCATAGTCATGTATGATGGTGGGTGCTCTCATTGTTACGATTATGTTTGCAGCTGTCTTTACTCTTCCGGATGATAACAACGAAAATACGGGCTTGCCAAAGTCCTTCAACAAAAAATTGTTCAGGGTCTTTATGATATCTGATGCCCCTTGTCCTTTTTTTGTCCTCAACTTCAATCTTGATGGTTTTTAGAATCCTTACATCTCGTAATTCAGAAGATGATTTTCTTGAATATTTGCCGAGGTAGATGATAATAGACATTTTCATCCTCTTTTGCTCTATTGCGACCATGATGATAACCTTTTCCCGTGCTCTTTTAATCATCCTACATGAGCAATTACATATTGCAATTCCTCTTATTTGTTTGGCTCGTGTTCCAGTCACCTTCTTCGTATGGATTCAGTTCCCCATTCTTAGAGATATGATCACTTCAACCTATGGGACAGGCATCTTCGACAGGAAAATAAAATGTTAATTAACGTAATTGATCCACTGTATAATTATGGTGCTAATTGCAACAGATCACGATGTATATTTAAACATTTTACATACATTGATGTTCTATTCAATAATTTTGAGAGACAAGAAAATACGGAGTAACTATGGCCCTGGATTGATGGAAGTCCTTCCATCAATTTCAATGCAAAAAGAAATTGTTCGATGCATTCTATAATAACTAGTTTCATGTGGACGTGACTGAGAGAGAGAGAGAGAGAGATGCTGCATTCTGATATGCACCACTAGTGCTTCACTCGAAAGAAGATTTCTTAGGTGGCCGCTGGTTTGCAGGATAGTCCAACACTTTGAGGGCAATAGCCTGAAACTTTTGAGGGCAGTCTGTCTCTCTGTCTCTATCTGTGGGATTATTCCTATCTTGGACGGCTCCTGCTGTATCTCGGTGGATTGGTCTTGGCAACATCAACAACTATCATCCAGCCATTAATGATCTGCAAGGACCAGCAACCAAAAGGCAGCCTTTCTATTATTGAGAGTTTTTTAAATTGTTTTATCTATAATTCTGAACCAAAACTGAAGTGAAACCAAACCATTTTTGGGTATTAAACACGAGAAATACAAGGAAGATTCATATGAAAAAAATATATATGTATGTATAAATATATATAAGAAAAGAGGAGGGGGGAAAGATGCCAGCGAACTAACCTTGCCATTCATCTCTTTGAGTGCTGTACTAGCAGCTTCCTCTGTAGTGTACTCTATGAATGCATAACCTTTGGACCTTTTAGAAATTTTGTCCATTATAATTTTTACTGTTGAGAAAGCATTACACCAGTATAAGCATACCGATCCAAGGAATTGAAATGCTAATTTTATGAGCACAAAATTGCAACCTACCTTCAACAAGCTCGCCAAATCCTTCAAATGCAGTTCTTAAGGTTTTCTCAGATGTATAGAATGACAGGCCTGATTATTGAAAGAGATTGCCAAGCAGTGTTGTTAACGATCGAACAAGAAAAGAGGGAGAAATGAAGTTACTCGAACATAAGAATTTTTTTTTTTTTATCTCACGAATAGAAACTAATAAATGCTCCCATAATGGGAAACGTTGTTGTATTTGAAGCTATTTTGGGAGATTTAAGTCAATTTAAACTCAGAAAGTCATACTTCAACAAAAAAATATTCAAAAAGAAGCATGTAGGCTTCAATAAATTAATAAGAGGTCTTTTGCATCTTGAATCACTCTTACAAGCAAAGAATCCATAAGTCAAGTCCAAGCTGCAACATACCAGTAATAAATAGTTTCTTTGTTTTTATAGTGGATGTTTGACTTGCTTCTGAAGAATCTGCCTGAGCCATAGAACTCTGTAAATTTCCTGCAAAATAAACCTTGTTTACTCTACAATGGAAAAATCTGGCAGTGGTCAACTTTAGATCAAATCTAAATTACAGATTATTTTTTTTGTTGTGTATAGGAAATGGTGGAATGACAAATTATTCATTGCAAATTGGCTTCTTATTAAAAAAATAAAGATTTATTACTTCAATAGCTTAAGTACAACAAATAAATGCTATATAATCTCAGTTATTAAATAATCAATTGCAAAGTTTCCTCTGAGATAAGATAAAAGAGTAATGTCATCTTCCACTTCAAAGTGGAGATCCTCTCCAAAGGAATTAAATCATACTAAAGCAAACTAACAAAACCATGATAAAATATTAATCCATGAACACTCTAGCACCCGGTAACATGGCAATAATTAAGATATTATTTTCAAAATCAGCTTCCCTTGCAAAGACATTGAACATCTCTCTACCTCAATACATCTCAAAGACTTCCAGCAGCTTAGCTAGCAAGACAAATATCGGATTTGCTACACTCACCTCTTTCTTACCCCAACATCATATAACTTTCAAATCTGGCTATGTTTTATATCTAAATTTTTTAATAAGTAGCGCTACCGTACACACAATTTTATGCACAATATATACGTACTAAGTGACAGCCCCATTTTATCAGTGCTTTCTTCTTTAATTTGAATTTCACATTTCAAATTTTAAAATTTTCACCATTTATAGTAGCTGACATATCAGCACGTATAGTTATGTAAGTAAAATTATAAGTATAAATAGCATTTTCCTTATTTAATATATCTCAAAGATCAACATATCACCATATACAACTACCCTCAAATAGATAAGTTAAGTTCGAAGCTAGTAAAGACATAGAGGATATGATACCTGCATTGAAATTACAATCAGAAATAGATATTATATGGAAGTGGATGTACTTTTACTACACAAAGGGACAAACCTCCATAATCCTTATTATCTGACTCAAAGCTTTTATCTGGCAGTACAGGTAATACACCTGGTACACCTGCACATTTGGAAGCATTTATCCTCAACCTACGAAATGCATCACAATGGAAGTGGTAAAAAATAAATTAAATGAAAATACTAACCAGCTAGTTCCCTTGCACTTTCATCATCAAGCTCACAACAGACCCCAAAGTTTGACCGCCAAGAAACGTGATATATACACATTTGAGCATCCTTCTCACTACAAAATTACCATTCCATTTTGAGGGTTAAGAAAAACAAGGTGATCAAAGGAAGAATGTCAAATTGATGCTCTGTTCAAAACGTTACAACAAAATGGAACAGGAAAACAAACACTCAAAATCTTGTTTTCTTACTTCCCCAACACCTTGGTCGGTGCTTGAGCATAATAATCAACCATTTGTGCCTTTGTAACAACTCCAAGTCCATCCGAACAAGCCAGTGATTGGTATTCGCCACAGGAAACAACAGAGTACATCCTGTTAGTGAGCTGTATGTCTTTTTAACAGCACTATAATCCGGGTCGGGCCTAACCGATAAAACCTCAGGTAGACCTACAGGACATTCGCCGCACACAAGTAGCAATGAAAACGTCTTTCATAACTTCTCCCCAAACAAAAAATCTGAAGGACCAACATGGTGCAGAATTGAAGCACAACCAGATGAATCATATCAAAGAAAGCGTAAAAGAACAGAAACTTACGGGCGAGCTCGCGGAAAGTATCTTCGTCAATGTCACAGCAAAAGCCGAAGGGGGAATCACAAGAAGCATGATATATACACATCTGAGCATCCTTCTCACTGCTCAAACCTCAACCAAAGCATAATTCAGACCAAAAGCAAACATTTTTATCTGAAAATTAAAACGAAACATACCCACCTGCCCAATACTCTTGCTAAGGTATTAACGTAATAGTTAATAACTTCTGGTTTGGAATTGACCCCTTGTGGAGGAGCCTCCATGAGCACCATCCAGTGGTGGTTGTCACTGGGAGTCAGAAATGTCTTTGTAGTTGAAGTTGAAGTCGCACTCGGTGTGGAAGAGAAACATATAAAACAAATGAAAGAAGAAGAAGAAAAAGAAAGATGAAGGTGGTTTCTTTTGTTCGGCGGATTGGGAAATTTGATGTTTACAGTGGGATTTTGGGGTTGGCTTTTGTGGGCTTTTCTTGGGAATATATGAGGTGTTATGGTTGCGGCTGAGGGGGAGAGAACTTCCATGGCCGCTGTTACGGTTTATTGGTAAGGCTATCGGCTTTTCTGCCTTTTTATCTCTGCAGACTCTGCCCGTCTTGCTGACATTTCTAGGGGCTCGAAACTTGTCGGGTAAATGGCGAAACGGCGGTGTTCGACTGTTCGAGTCCTTTAAATTCGGGTTGGTTGGCTTCGGGTGGGTTCATATCGGGTCCCGTATACCATGTTGTTAATGAAGAAGATTTTTCTGTTGAAAAAACTGATTTTGTTGATTTCAATCGATGGAGTATTCCAAAGATTAATGCTAAATGAATTACAAAATCACTTGGGTTTAGTTTACTTGTAAGATTGAGTTCAATGTTAAAACTGTTAAACAAACATATGCTATTTCAAAACTCATGAAAAATATTGTCTGTTTAATAGAAAAATAATTCAAGATTTTCTTGTAAAATGTTACAAATTTATGCACATTGGTTCTATTCAAGTTTCTTTTAAACCTTTGATAAGGAAAAGCATCAATACTTCAGTACTTCTTTGTTCATGGGATGCTAGCAAGAAATTTCAAACTAGTATCCTAAGCATGATTCAATCTTCTCTATTTAGTGGTTCAATCTACTTTGATTGTTTTCCTGATCTAACTATTACTTAAGATAATCCTCATATTTTGAAAGTTTTAAATTTAAACATTTTAACTTTTGGTTATGAAATGGAAGAATGTAGCAAACCTCTTGTCATAGCTTATCACATCTATTACAGGATTTTAAAAACTAATTTAAATCCTAAAACTATTTTAAAAACCTCATGAAATAAAACTTTGTTAATCAAAAAATGATTTATTTGAAAGATATTTCCCTTCCCAATAATGGACTTTAAAACATGAAGTCCCTCGTACTCGAGTTTTATATGATGAGCTTAATCTTGATTATATTAAGCAATATTTGGATGGTACTGTTAAAATTAGTTTTGACCAACCTCTAGTGAACAACGAAAGAAGAAATTCTTTCGCTAGAACTAGATCTTCCTTTGTTGGTTATCTTTTAGAAAACCCAGAAAGAAGATACCAAAATCCCAAAAAATTTCTGGAAGATTCTGTAAAGACAGGCCAACATGTTAACCCTGATTTAAAACTGAAAGGAGTCTCTACCTCCTCTCAGGTTACTTTTGCTTATTATACTACCAATGATGCAGAAACATCCAAAGATAATCCATAAAGGAAGAAGCTGATAAAGTAGAAGAAGATGCTTCATCTTTATCCCCTACAGCTTTAGATATGGTTGCACCTATTCATCACGACTGTGATAAATAAATACTTTGAAATTGATTTAATTTCTTTATTTAAAGAATATAGTTCTGCCGAAAACTGTGATAAGAGAAAACCTTATCATGCTACTTTTTCTAAAAATTACGTATTAAAAGAAAATGGAAAGAAAATATGTATGCCCTCCAAAAGCATATACTTTTCTTTGATTTTCTTGAAAACCATTATGTTTCTAAACATAGTTTAAATGTTGTTAAAACTAGTTTTGTCAAGGAAGAAGGTAAGGCAGTGGTTAAATCTAGTCACCCTCCTTTTGAGGCAATTGTTATTTATCATAAGGGATTTGAGGTAAAAACCTCTCCCATTAAAGCACCTAGCACTGATCCTAAAGATACGGAGACAAAAAAAATTATTGAAAAAAACAATTTTGTTAATCAAACTCTCCATATTATAGGACAACAGTTTGATCGCATTGAAGAAAAGGTAGAAAAATTCATTTCAACCCCATCTTCAAAACCTATTTTAAAAACTGTTGAAAAACCTTTTATTATTTTACCAGAAAATAAGCCAAAACTTGATTTAAAAAACAAACAAGCCAATACTCTTGATAAAATCAATCAAATGCTTGCTGATATTAAGAAAAAACAATCATCTACCAGTGCTTTAAATAGCAACGACACAGAAGTTGTTATTGTTGAAACTACTGAAGAATCATTTGACAGTGATTCCTCCACTCTTAAAGATATTAACTTACTTGAAAAGAATTTCCAAGATATTAATTTAAAACCTGAGATTGCCAGATATTCTTCAAAAGGATCCAAACTAATGAGTCTGATGAAAAACTGATATCCCAGACCAACACCTTCTGAATTATAATTTGAAGAAAAAATATTCCAAACCTAGTCTTCTTATTCTGCTGACAAAACTTACGAATTGAATATTGACAGATTATCTGATCAAGAGATCCTTAATACCATGAGTAAAATGTTTATGGTTGCAAATGTTTATATTAATAACAATCTCATACAACCTGAGAACTATTTTAACTACTGGTTTTTCTGGAGTGCTTCGACATTGGTGGGATACACATCTCACATCAGAAGTAAAAGAAACCATTCAGAATGCTATTAAGCATAATGACAATGGGTTACCAATTTTTTATTAAACCATAGGAATGAGAATTCCTGATGGTGTTAGTACTTTGATCTACACTATTATTAAACATTTTGTTGGAACTCCCTCCAATATTACTAAACATATTAGTAATTATTTGAATAATTTGAGATGCCGTCAAATGTCTGATTATAGATGGTATCAAGTTGTTCTCATGTCCAGAGTAATGCTTAGAGACGATAGTCATAAGCCTTATTGGAAAGAAAAATTTATTGATGGATTACCCCATTTATTTGCTCACAAAGTTAAGAATGAACTTACTGATATCTCAGGAGTCCTTAATTATGATGATTACACCTATGATGATAACTTCAATACAATTAAGAAACTTGATATTAGTATGTGTAATGATCAAATAATGCTTCATCAACAGATGAAGAATAGCAAGAAAGCCAAATATGAAATGAGATATTTTTGTGAACAATTTGGCCTTCCTCCTATTGCTCCATCTAGACAAAAACAAAAATATTCTAGTAAATTTTCCAAACCTCACAGTGTAAAAGGTGTAAGAACTATGATGATTTTTAGAAGAAATATTTTAATAAAAAATATTTTAGTAAGAAAAAGAGTTTTCAAATCCCTTCAAAAGGAAATGTTTCAATTGTGGCAAATCTGGACATTTTGCTAATAAATGCACCAAGAAGCCCAATAAATTCAAAAATATGCTTAACCAGTTGAATATTAATGCCAATAATCAAGAAGATCTGTTTCGTCTCCCAGAAACAAAATCTTCCTCATCATCTGACAACAATGAATTCAGTTCTAGTGATTCTAAGTATCACTCAAAAACTTAATCATCTGATTTTTCCAATATTAAACTTGGTTGTAATGTTTCTTGTTGTAAATCATTGGGTAAAACAATCAATGTTTTAACCAAAATTGAAGAACAAAAAAATCTTTTGTTAACTTTGATTTCCCAAATTACAAATCCTGAACTTAAAGAAGAATATATTCACAAGCTCAAGAAGACGATGAGACGATGGTTCAACAAGAAACTGAGGCTTCTAAACAAAAAATTAGTTTTCAAGAAACATTGGGAATATTCGGAAAAAAAAAACCCAAAGACATTTCTACAAATGATTTACAATGCGAAGGTTGTTTTATTAAAAAAGAAATTATTGGACTCAAAGCTGAGATCAATAATCTCAAATCTGAAAAGATTATTTTAAAAAAGAATTATTATGTTTAAAAATTGATAAGCAATTTGATCAAGAAGTTCCTTCTGATAATGCGCAAACAAATGAATCTGATTCTAGTAAAAAGAAGAGTAATCTTCTGAGAATCAGATCTGTCTAATTCATCATACTATTCCTCCTAAATGATTTTTTAGAGTTACTATTATTGTTTACCAGGAATTTCGATTTTTTGTGATTACTATATGAACTGTATCCAGGAAGGAATAATCCCTAATAAATATTATGAGAAATCTACTGAGAGATTATTCTAGACAAATGGATCTCAGATGAAGATCAAATATGAGCTCAATACTGCTCATATTTGTCAGGATAATGTTTGTTTTAAAATTCCTCATGTGCTTGTTAAAAATATGATTGTTAAAGTCATATTATGAATTCTTTTTATTTATTCTTTGCACCTATTTCTTTCTGAAAATGATATTATTACTACTGATCCTTTTCGACAGAAAGTCAAGTTTAAATTTGCTTCAAAATTTAAAATTAATACTGAAAAAATTTTGAAATCTTTGCTTTGTGCAAAAACAAAGCATTTTAATTTCCTACAACAAGAAATCAAATTAAAAATATTTTAGAATAATTGTCCAATACTTTGTTTCAATAAAAAAATCAGTGATTTTGACCAAAAAACCGGTTGATATTGTTTGTTCTGATCTTCCAAATGCTTTCTGGCATAGTAAGAAACATGTTGTTTCTCTGCCTTATGTTAAAGATTTTTTTGAAAAAAAATATTCCAACTAAAACTTGACCTATTCAAATAAATAGTGAGACTTTAGAATTTTGCAAAAATGAAATCCATGATTTGTTTGCTAAGAAAATTATTAGTCATAGTAAGTCTCCCTGGTCTTGTGCTGGCTTTTATGTCCAGAAAAATGTAGAGATTGAGAGAGTGCAACCCTACCTAGTGATTAATTAAAAATCTTTGAATAAAGTCTTAGAGTGGATTAGGTACCCTATTTCCAATAAGAATGACTTGATTCATAGGTTATGTAATGCAGTTATCTTCTCCAAGTTAAACCTAAAATTTGGATTTTGGCAAATCCAGATCAATGAGTCAGATGGTATAATACTGCCTTTACTACCCCATTTGGGCACTACGAGTGGAATGTGATGCCATTTAGCCTAAAAAATGCCCCTAGTGAATTCCAAAACATTATGAATGACATCTTCAAGTCATTTACCCATTTCACCATTGTTTACATTGATGATGTTCTCATATTTTCTAAGTCCATTAAGGAACACTGAAAACATTTGCAATCTTTTCTAGATATCATTAGACAAAATGGTCTTGAAGTTTCTGCTAAAAAGATTAAATTGTTTCAAACCAATATTAGATTCCTTAGTTATGACATCTCTTAAGGCAAGATTCAGCCTATTAACTAGGCCATTGAATTTGTTGACAAATTTCTTGATATTATTCTTGATAAAATCCAGTTGTAGAGATTTCTTGGTTCTCTCAACTATGTCGCAGAATTCTACAAAGATATGAGAAAACAATGTCGCCCACTCTTTAAGCGGCTACATTCCAACCCTCTTTCTTGGTTCGAAATTCATACTAATTTGATTAAACAAATCAAGACACATGCCAAAACACTTCCGTGTCTTGATATCCCTACCACTGATTCTTTTAAAATTGTTGAAACTGATGCTTCTAACATTGGTTATGGAGGCATTCTAAAACAAAAAGTTTCACCATATTCATCTGAACTATTAAAGATACTATCCACAATACTATTAAAAAAAAGATATACTATCCACAATATTATGTATTTCCAAATTTCAAAGTGATTTACTAAATAAAAAATTTCTATTACGTATTGATTGTAAAAGTGCTAAGCATGTTTTAGAAAGATGTTGAAAACATTGTATCAAAACATATTTTTGCCAGATGACAATTCTATTTCTGATTTCCTTACTTGTGAATTCTTACAGAACATGAGCAAAAAGGATAAAGGGAAGAAGATTGCGGCTCCTTCCCCTCCAATTCCTGATAACAGACTTGTTAAACATGAACCTACTACCCCTTTGGACATTGCCAACAGGTTTACTACCCTTGGTAATATCCCCACTATTAAACCTGTTTCATTTTCGTCTACCCTTAGTACTCCCTATGACCCTTATGCTAAACCCACTTCTGCTCAACCTATTCAATATTATCTTGCTTCCGAATCTTATTATATTAAAAAACTTTTTTCTCAAAATTTGTTCTTGATTGAACCAAATATGTCTATGTACACAGATCCCTTCAAAATTGTTTCTGGATATTTTTCCCCTGGTTTTCAATGGATCTCAGAGAATCCTACAAAAAATCTCCAATATTACTCCGGTATTCTGCAACAAACAGAATCTCTCATTACTAAACCCATCTATGATAAGATCGATAAAACCAAATTGATCTACCATAGTGCTTACATTCTGAATATTGTTACTAAAGAAGAATAGGGAATTCATCCCTATACTTCGAAAAAATATCTACATTTTGATATTGTTTACTATTACTTTGACTATATTGATGTCTGGTTCAAATTCATATTGTTCCAAACCACAAACATGACACATTCTTGGTTTTTGAATTTTGACAAAAAATTCAAGACTAATTTTCTCCTTTGGTTTCTGAGATGGTGGAACCATTCTGGTCCTATTACTGAAGTTTTCTCCAAAAGACTTTAAAAAGTTGTTAAATGTTTTGCTAATGCTATTACCCCCAAATTGGATCATCACAGTTCAAAATTCCTATACTTCCACCATGTCTGCAAAAGATACAAGGTTCCTTGGATCTTGAAATGGAATTATGAGCGGAATGGTGATATATTGGCCCAATATTTGTTTCTTAATTGGTGGGATTAGTATCCACATACAAAAGATGTCATTGACGATGTTACCAAAGATTTTCTCCATACTTCTCTAGATCTAAAAAGTATTGAGGAATTTCCTGCTGTTAATCCACAATCAACATCGCCGGGATATCCACTTGCCCAAGCCCCTACTACTAAATTGATAAAAGCTACTTCATCTTCTACAATTGATAAATCAAACAAATCTTCCAAGTCTAAGAAGAAGTTTGTTCTCCAATGACTCAAGGAAAAAAATTTTGATGTATTTGTTAAAAAAAAGTCCCTCGAAGAGGACAATGATTATTCTAATAAAACTGATACTTAGTGTAAAGCATCATCTGAATCCTCTGTCACTAATCCGTACAGTAACATATTTGGATATGATTCAGAAAGCACTCCAAAGCTATCTGAAGATTGATTCGTCGGCACAAACCGACAAAAATAAGGGAAGGCTACCATCCTCAGCAAACTGATTAGCCACCTAATTTGCTTTCGGCACAAGAAGACAGACTACCGTCCTCAAAAGACTGATTGGTCTTCTACTTTTATGAACAGATTCCTACTAATTTGCTTTCGGTACTTGAAGACAAATGACTCTCCCACAATCTCTGCTGAGAAGGTCATTTGCTACAAAAAGACATTTGTTTCTAATGGGTAAATGAATAGTAAAAAATGAATTTTACTATTCATATACTATTTGAATTATTGTAAAGGTGTCCCCTTCATCTATAAAAGGGTAACCCGACTCCGGAGGAAGACATCACTTCCTTTGGATCACTTGGTTTCCGCATTCTTCTACGTCACTTCTCTCTACTCCACTATTATTCCATCGATTCACTACTTGTTCCTTATTGTTATTTCAGTAAGTACTTTGTATCTACCAATTTGATAATAGCAAATTGTTATTTGCATTTCATTATCCTTATTTTCCACATTTATGCATTCATACATATGATCAGTTTTACCGCATGTTATCAAATGTGCATCTTCTATTCAACTATGTTTTATTTGATGTTTAGGGTTCCAATCTGAAACCCTAAAAAAATTCAATCAAACACAATGTCAATTGTCACAATTTTCAATCTTAGATTGAAACCCCTAACATAATTAAAGGTTTCGGATTGGAACCTTTAATTTAGGGTTCAAATTCGAAACCCTAAAAAAATTCAGTCACACACAATTTCAAATCACAATCAGTCAAACACGTGCACATTCAATCATCCACAGCACACAATTAACAATCTCATCCTCAATTTAATCTCATCCTCCATATTCCATAAACTTTTAAATAAATAGAAAAAAAAATTAAGAGAAGAGAAATTGGGACTTACCTTCGGCGAAAGTCATAGACGGCAGCATGCGATGGACAGAGGTAGTGTGCGACAGACAGAAAGAGTTCACAGCAACGAAGTTCACCGCAGATTAGAGAATCGAAGATTGAAGATTCAGAGTAGAAAGAGAGAGAGAGAATTTGAAGGGAAAGGGGAGATTCAGGATTGCGCACGGGGGGAGGGCCTGATGGGTGTTTAAGTACCCAGAATCAAAACGATGCCATTTTGATTATCGGTTGTTTTAAAAAAAAAAATACCCTAGCTATAAAACGACGTCGTTTTGTCAATATTGCATCGTTTTGATGCCCGGGGTATTTTTTTTATTTATAAATTATTATATATTTAAATATATAAAAATATATTATATATAGGAATGCGGGGGTGGGGCGGGGATCAACCTCATCCCACCCTCACCCTTGTTAGGGGGCACCAGATGCAGGTGGGGATTAACCTCATCCCACCCCCGCCTTTGTTAGGGGGCGCCAGATGCAGGCAGGGCCACCCGCCCCCCACATCTGGCGAATAAGGGTCCGCCTTGCTTATACGGGGGTGGGGCGGTCGAGGGCGGGGCAGTAGGGGCGAGGCCCCGCTGCCCACCCCTACTCCCCGACAATTATTTATGAAGAACCACGAGTACATGTTGGAAAATGGAGAGAAATGGATGAAAAACACAGCAAAGTCATGTACAATGGTGGGTACTCTCATTGTTACCATTATGTTTGTAGCTGTCTTTTTATTTCGAGGTGAGAACAACCAAAACATGGGCTTGCCAAAGTCCTCGAACAATTTTTTGTTCAACGTCTTTATAATATTTGATGCATTGTTCCTTTTTTCTTCCTCGACTTAGGTCTTGATTTTTTGGGAATCCTCTCATCACTTTACTCAGAAGATAATTTTCTTGAGTATCTGCCAAGACAGATGATAATAGGCCTTTTGACTCTCTTTTACTCTATTGTGATCATGATGATAACCTTTTCAAGTGCTCTTTTAATCATCCTACATGAGCAATTACGGATTGCAATTCTTCTCATTTGTTTGTCTAGTGTTCCGGTCTCGTTCTTCGTATGGATTCAGTTCTCAATTCTTAAAGACATGATCATTTCAACCTACAGATCAGGCATCTTCGACAGGAAAATGAAAAGTTAATTAATATACTTGATCCACTGTGTAATTATGATGCTTACATGCACAGTAGGAGATCATCATTTGTATTTATTGCATGCTTTATTGGCATATCAGCCAAAACCAAAGAGTTGTTCCCTTTTGTTGGATCGATAACTGATGGATTATCAACAAGTTTATCTTACATAAATTGTGATTAATTATGTTCGAGCTATTATCATTTATCAATAAATTAATTATCCAACTATTTTGATATTTAAACGTTTTTACACACACATTGATCAAGTAGTATTCAATAATTTTGAGAAACAAGAAAATATGGAGTAACTAAGGCCTTGAATTGATGGAAATCCTTACATCAATTTCGATGCCAAAAAGAAATTGTTCGATGCATTCTATAATAACTAGTTTCATGTGGATATGGATGAGAAAGACAAAGAGAGAGATGTTGCATTCCATAATATGCACCACTAGTTATCGAACAAGAAAAGAGGGAGAAATGAAGTTACTGGTACATAAGACATTTTTTTTTTTTTTATCTCATGAATAGAAACTAATAAATGCTCCCATAATGTCACAAAAACTGCATAAATTGGAGTCCATTGAGCAAGAATCGAATGCAGCTGCTATTCAACCAGACAAACATACAGCTTACACACACAGAGATCGAAAATGAGTGGAATGAGCACATGACAGTAATCTGCAGGCTGCTCTTGTCCTTTAGTAAGATTATATAGGAAATATTCTTTTGTCGTAAATAAAGGTTTACGTTCCTTTGTACAGAAGGAGCAAGTTTGTTTTTTCCCTTTCTTTTGGTTGTTTTCTCCCTGTATAAAGCTTAGGAAACCTGTAATGAATAGATACAGAAATGAGAACATTTTCTCAAACCTCCATCAAAGTGTTCTCTTTGTCATTATTGTCTTCCTTCTTTTTTATCACTACAGTTTTATCCATTTTTCCAACATGGTATCAGAGCCACAGGTTCTGTGACCTGTGATCTCTTTTCTTGTTGTCGACCACCCTTCTTTTTATTTTTGAGAAACCTCTACATCCTACTTCCATTTTCAGTATCATTTAGAATAATATCAACCCTCAATGGTTGAGTCCACTAGTTCTCCTCAAAACTCCTCTCCTTCTGAGGATCCCAATAGCCCATTTTATCTGCACCACAATGACAATACCAACACTGTGGTGGCCACACCACATCTGACAGGTTCTAATTACCTCTCTTGGCATCGATCTTTTACTCTAACCATTTCAATCAAGAACAAACTTGGATTCCTTGATTGAACCATTGAGACACCTGACCTTGCTAGTCTTCTTTATGTTCCTTGGCTGCGGTGCAACAATCTGATCCTCTCTTGGATTCTCAAATCTATATCAAAGGAAATTGTATCTAATATCTTGTATATCAATTCAGCCAAAGTAGTCTGGGAAAAGCTTAAGGCACGTTTCTCACAACCTGATAATGTTCACACCTATCAGTTTCAACAACAACTTAGATTAATAATGCATGGAACTCAGTCTGTAAGTGATTATTTTACCCAACTTAATGCTTTTTTGGAAGCGCTTCACAACTATAGGCCTCACCCTCATTGCTCTTGTGGACTTTGCTTTTGTAAAACCTTTAAATCCCTTGGTGAGACTCAACAAACAGACTATGAATTCAAGTTTTTAATGGGCCTAAACGACACTTATTATAGTATCAGATTACAAATTATTCTTATGAGTCCCATGCCTACATTAGGTAGGATTTTTTCTCTGGTTTTGCAGGAGGAAAGGCAAAGACGAGCTAGGTCTTTGGTAATGCCTAGTCCTGAATCTTTAGCTTCGGTTGCATTTCACAGTCAAGTTAAGAAGAAGGAGAGAGCTGAAATCACCTGTTACCACTATGGCAAAACTGGCCACACCAAAGAAAAATGTTATCGATTGATTGGTTTTCCTCCTAATTTCAAGTTCACCAAGACCAAACCAGAACACTCTGCACATCCTCAGTTGTGCACTCAGCCAACCAAGTGACTTCTCAAAGCCAGGAAAAACGTGTCTCCAAGTGGTTCACAGTTGCCTTTAACTGAAGTTCAAATTCAGCAGCTTGTTGCTTTTGTCAATGCCTAGTCTTCTCAGCTCAACCTCAATGAATCCACCCCCTCAACAAATCAGCCTAAGACACACTCCACCATGCCAACCAATGCTACAGTTGGCACCTCTCATTCCTCAAACATGGCACCTCTTAGTCTTCTCAGCTCAACCTCAATGAATCCATCCCCTCAGCAAATCAGCCTAAGACACACTCCACCATGCAACCAATACTGCAGTTGGCACCTCTCTTTCCTCAAACACTCCACCATGATAGGCATGATTGAGTTTCACACTCCATCATGCCTGTCGACTACCTCTGATACACCAGTTAGTTCCATTTTTTTCTGCTAGTCATAATCAACACTTTATTTCTCTAATGCATCACAAATCTGATGAACCACAACTCACACCTTGGATTCTTGACACCATGGCTACAGACCATATTGTATGCTCAGTTTCCCTTCTCACCACCATCACTTGTGAAACTCAAGCTTATGCTCATTTGCCTAATAAAATACAAGTTAGAGTTAGTCACATTGATACCATAAGAATTTCAGATTCCCTCACCCTCACCAATGTTTTTTGTGTGCCTACTTTCTCCTTCAGCCTTATTTCTGTTAGTAAACTCACTCACAACTCTTCTCTTTGTCTTGTTTTCTTGGAAAAGTCTAGTTTCATACAGGACCGGTCTTCATGGATGACGATAGGTCTTGCTAAGATCTGCCATGGTCTTTATTTTCTCAATCATCACTCCATTTCCTATAATGCTATCAAGAGTTTTCTCTCCTCTAGTCAAACTGCCACTAGTCAAGTCTTCAATGCAAATAACATGCAGAATTTTGATCTTTGGCACTTTAGATTAGGACATGTATCTCATCAGAGTAATGCTATACACCACACTCTCATCCTATTTTTATCATACTAAGTAGTACGTGACACATTTATCACTATTAGATGATAAAAAAACATGCAATAAATGATCATTTAATGGTGATATATGTGCCACATCTTACTTAGTGAGAGGAAAGTGGAATGGTAGTATGATGTATAGAATTTTTCATCTCATCAAAGAATGGATGTAATCTAGTCCCATGTTCCTAATGTAAAGTGTAATAAAGATATGCAATGCACTATATGTCATTTGGCTAAACAAAAGAGAAAATCGTTTCATTTGAGTATATCTTCCACTTGTTCTCCTTTTGAATTAATGCATTGCGGCATTTGGGGTCCATACTCTAATCCATCCATTCAAGATCACCATTATTTCTTAACTATTGTGGATGATTATAGTCCAGTCACTTGGCTATACCTAATGTAATTCAAATCTGAAGTTAGAACTCTTTAGCAAAATTTTATCCATATGGCTAAGACTAAATTCAATGCAAAAATCAAGCAAATACGATTTGATAATGGATTGGAATTTCATATGCATGATTTTTACAATTCTCATGGTACTCAGCATCAAAAATCATGTGTCTATACCTCACAACAGAATGGGGTGGTGGAGGGGAAGCACCAACACCTTTTTTCAGTTACTCGGTCTCTCCTTTACCAAGCCTCACTTCCACTCAAATTTTGGGGAGATGCAGTTTTAACTGCAACTCACCTTATCAACAAAGTTCTAACCCTAGTTTTGAACAAGTAGTCCCCTTATGAGGTCCTCTTCTCTTCCATTCCCTCCTATGCACATCTAAGAGTCTTTGGATGTTTGTGCTTTGCCTCCACTCTCAAACACACTAGAACTAAATTGAGTCCCCAGGCAAAGAAATGCAACTTTATAGGCTATCTAGTTGGTGTGAAAGGCTATAAACTCTATGATCTTGAAGATCATTCTTGTTTCATTTCATGGTATGTTATATTCTATGAATCTGTCTTCCCATTCCATAGCTCAAGTCCAAATATCACTCATCCTGATCAAACCAATGACCTGGTTCTTCCTCCAATCCTACCAGATTCATCATCATCGCATTCTTATTATCCCTCTCATTTCATGCCTCCACTTCCCAATACACCCCCCTATTGAGCAACACACCTCACAAGATCAAGCTCATGATCCTTTGTCCAGTTCTCCTCTTCTCCATGAAAATCTTGCTCCATCTTCACTAGCTCCATCTTCACCAACTCATGAAAATCCTACTCCTTCTTCTACTAATATCACACCTCCCATCAATCTTCGAAGATCACATAGAACTCACCAACATACTTACACGATTACTATTGCCAAGCTATTCATGCCACTGCCAATCCTTGTGCCCTCTCCACTTCTACTACACATCCTCTACATCAATACTTGTCATATGATCACTTGTCTCCTCATCATAAATCCTATGCCCTTTCTCTCTCCTTGCTTCATGAGCCCAAGAACTACCATGAAGCGTCAATTCTAAACATTGGAAAGATGTAATGAAATCTGAATTGGAAGCCTTATAGGCAAATGGGACATGGACAGTTACTGCTCCACCTCCAGGAAAAATAGTTATTGGCTGCAAGTATGTCTATAAAGTCAAATTAAAACCTAATGGGATAGTATAGAGACATAAAACAAGATTGGTGGCAAAAGGCTACACTCAGAGGGAATGATTTGATTATCAAGAAACTTTTAGCCCCATATTAAAGCTCACCCCTGTCAGGGTTTTTCTTACATTGGCAGCCATCCATAACCGGCACCTCTATCAGTTGGATGTACACAATGCTTTCCTTCATGGTGATTTGGATGAGGAAATTTACATGGACTTGCCTCCTGGTTTTCACGACAAGGGGGAGTCATCTTGTGCAAATAAGAAGCTGGTTTGTAAACTCCATAAGTCCCTTTATGGCCTTAAACATGCCTCTAGGTAATGGTACTCCAAATTTTCTGCTTCTCTTACTCATATTGGTTTTCAACAATCTAAATCCGATTACTCTTTGTTTACAAGAAATGATGAGAATGGATTTACAGCCCTCTTGGTTTATGTTGATGACATAGTCTTAGGGAGTTCCAATCTTGAAGTTGTTGATAATATGAAAGCTTACTTGCACTCTAAGTTTAAGATCAAGGATCTGGGTATTTTGAAGTATTTCTTGGGTTTGGAAATTGTTAGATCAGCTGCTAGCATCTACTTGTGTCAAAGAAAGTACAGTCTCGAGATCCTGGAGGATGCAGGGCTTCTTCGATGTAAATCAGTTAGTACCCCGATGGAAATTAACATAAACTCACCCACTCTTTCTCAGGTTTATTGGTTGATTCCACGAGTTATAGAAGATTGATTGGGAGACTGATTTATCTTACAATAACCAGACTTGACATCACTTATGCAGTCAATATCCTCAGCCAATTCATGGACAAACCAGCAGAAATACATATGCATGCTGCTCATTGAGTCCTGAAATATCTTAAAGGTTCTATAGGGCAAGGCATATTCTTCTCATCTCAGTCTTATCCACACATCAAAGCCTTCAGTGACTCAGATTGGGCAGCATGCCCAGAACAAGAAGATCAATCACTGGTTTTTGCACTTTCATTGGTGATTCTCTAGTAAGCTAGAAATCCAAAAAATAAGCCACTATTTCACGTTCATCTGCAGAAGCAGAATATCGAGCCTTGGCTCACACCAGTTGCGAAATTGTATGGCTCATTTCTTTGCTAAAAGACTTCAACACTGAACATCCTAAGCTTGCACTTCTATATTGTGATAGCCAAGCAGCTTTGCACCTCACTAAAAATCCAATGTTCCATGAGAGGACCAAGCACATCAAATTGGACTGTCATTTGTTAGAGAGAAGGTATTAGCCAAGGTCCTCACACCAATACATATATTTTCGAAGTTCAAACTTGTAGATACTTTTACTTAGGCATTGTCCACTACCACCTTTCATTTCCAACTATCCAAGATGGGCACTTTGAATATCTATGCCCATTTTGTATTTTTCCTTTCTTTTGGTTGTTTTCTCTTTGTATAAAGCTTAGGAAACCTGTAATGAATAGATAAAGAAATGAGAACATTTTCTCAAACCTCCATCACAATGTTCTCTCTGTCATTACTTTCTTCCTTCTTTTTCATCACGACAGTTTTATCCATTTTTCTAACATAATGGGAAACCTTATTGTGTTTGAAGTTGTTTTGGGATATTATTTAAACTCCGAAAGGCAGACTTCAACATGAAAAAAAAAATATTCAAAATGAATCATGTATGCCCCGTAAATTAATAAGAGGTCCTTTGCATCTTGAATTACTCCCCAAAAAGGTGGGCAACTAAAGTATATATCACTTTTACGAGCAAAGAATCCATAAGTTAAGTCCAAGCTGCAACATACCGGGGCTGTTTGACTTGCTTCTGAAGAATTTGTCTGATCCAAAGAACTCTGAAGATGAAATCTGAATTACAAATTATTCTCTCTGTTTTTTTTTTTTTTTTTAATCTATAGGTAATGTTGGAAATTTATCCCTTTCTTCCTCCTTTTGTAGTCTTCAACTCTCCATACCTGACCGCATAGGTTAATTCCGACAAACCACGTCCAAAATAGAACTACCCAATTCCAAGTATAGACCCCTTAAGAATGTCTATAAAAAAGAGATTCACAACATTAAAGAATGTACAGGTAATAGAATAGAAGATCAATACCTAACAAAATCAATGCAGCAATGATCACTCCAACATAACAAAAGCTTGTTAAGGATATATAGTGTGTGCCATCTCAACCATCACTCATGACCCATCGATGTCTAGTCGATTTACATTTCGACTTTGTTGTTTAAGCACATGATTTTCGTCTTCATCAGCAAATCAACTCTTCTTTGATGAAGGATTGACGAAGGACTTGTTACATTAATGGATTAATTTTCATGACAAGAAATATTACAATAAATGAATTTCAAACTCAAGGCTTCATTCTTATCAACCTTGAGTTTTAGGGGATATTAGAGATAAAGACAAAATCAAATCAAACTCAAGTTAAGATTTGATTTGATTATTATCAAGATATTTGATTTATAATTATCTAGAGATTATCATATGATTCATATCTTTCTCCAAGTAATTTTCCTATCAGATAAATACTTTAGTCACAAATAGATTATACAAATATAAACCTATAAGCTGACGTTGCTTGATGTGGTACATCAGATTGTAAAGTTACTTTTATTATAAAGTAAATCTAACATGAAATCACGTTAGTTTGCGAGTTTACTTTTATGTAATATTTTTGTGGCCATAACACTTCTCTTCCCATAAATATGGACTTATGCCTTATTCAATTATTCATAATAAGAAGATGTAGACCTCAAAGTTTCCTCTCTCACATTATCTATTCACATTTTCTTCTCATTTTCTATTTAGGGTTTAGGGTTTGCTATAGGGGGCTTGGATGGTGAGCAAAAACATACAATCGAACAAGAAGTTGGTCAAATTTCGCATAAAAGAATGTAAAAGAACGAGAGTTCATGCCATTGTTTATCAAACTTTTTATCACCCAGTTCAAACTGAACGTGATGTAATCAAACTTATGGTTAATCCCATAGAGAATATAAAGCCCATATGCTAAGTGGAAAAAGTGGGAGTAGCAGGTACTACTTATGATGCCCCTTAGACAAGGCTCGTTTCATACTTGACTTACAAGCTCATGTAGTATTCGCCCCTATCTCTAAAAGGACTTATGCACTCCACTCGCTATCTACTAAACGAGCATTATGGCGAGTAAGCGAAACCTTCAATTTAGTGGCTCTTCCCCCCTTCTCTTACTTTTTTATTTTCGCTTAAGCTTCCCCAATTTTGGGGATTAATTGATTGGATACCTGAGAACCATAATCTTTCCTAGGAATAGCTTCTACGACGATATTTAGGGGTCAGGATTTTTTGGCATTGAATAGGAAGCGAGGCTAAAATCCTAAATTCCCCACCTTTTATGTTTGTGTTTTCATTTTTTAGTTTTTAATAAGCTACATGGCACCACATTATAATATTATCCCATTAAGAAAATAAAGTGAGTGGTATAAATTATATGACCCATCATATCCGCTAGACTATAAGCTTTATTTATTTTTCCTCGTTATCTTTATCTTTTCTCTTTATTCCTACAAAGATCTAGCTTGCTGGACCCGGTTTCATTTTATATCACCATCACCATTGGCATATATAAATGGGAGCTGCTAGGTCCACAGATTACTTCCACCGAATTGGCCATTGAAAAGAGTAATATTTTTTTTTGGTTTTATTTTATATATTTTTTTATATCTTTAAATATATATTTTTTTAAAATTCACAATATCATTTAAAAATATTTTCTTAATCATTAAGTAAAAAAATAAAAAAAATCAGTAGAGGTTTTCGGAAAGAAATTTATGTGCACATAGCATTTTCCTACGTGAATTAGTAAGTTCATGAGTACTAGACATTCCAAACTTTGGAATCTCAGGGCACGGGCAACGATGATTTGAATGATTCTAATGTATAGATTGGAGTTGGGACGCACTCTCCTCTCTGCGTTCCTTCAAGAATCCTAATGTATTACTATAGGATTGTATAACGAATGTAGCGCTGTAGTCTGGTGTTGGTAGGATTGTTAGTGCAGCACGATTATGGCACTGACAAAGTGGTACCTCGTCTGCTGTTCTATATTTCGGAGCATTGATTTTCTTGTCCCATATGTATACCATATTCTAATTACTCTGCAGCCGTTCAATCTGCTTTACTTTTTAGCGCCTTGGGTAGTTGCCTGGTGCAGGTAGATTATGTTCTCGTTTGTTTTTATAATTAATTTTAATTAATTTTATTTAATTATTATAATTTTTTTAAAATTTTATATAAAATTAAATAAATAATTTTATTTTTTTAAATTTTAAAATAAAAATATATTTTAATAATATTTTATTTATTTTAATTTTAATTTAAATTCATTTCATTTCATTTTATTTTATTTATAAAAATAAAGAAGACATATGTTGCTGTAACTAAGAAAAATTAGAGAGATAGTACAGAAAAAATTGGGATTCTGATCCTCAATTAATGGGCTCATTTTGAATTCCTGTCGTTCTGGTAAATGTCCCGTACTATTTTATAATATACAATTATACAATTATAATTTAAATAAAATATATTTTATAAAAATAACATATTTTTTAATATATTGTGCAAAGTTATATTGTTAACCCTCTGCAATGTCCCATCATATACAGATAATAAAAATAAATCCATAGGGCACGGGTAATGATGATTTGAATGATTCTATTCCAATACACTAGGAATCTCAGGCCAGCTGCTTTAATAATTAAAAAGAAACGAGTAGACCCCAACGGGTACGATTCATTCATTTATTTGGGTCATGATCTTCTTCTTATGAAGTAGCGACAAGAGAAATTCCGAGGCATATTTGACTGTGCAGGCTCGTTTATCATTTCTACAAGATCAATCGTTGTGATCTTTCAGAGGTTACAACAGTCCAGACAATTTATTCATTTATTTGTATCATGATTCTGTCTTCTTTTGAAGTAGTAACAAGAAAAAATTTCAATGCATATTTGAGTGTATAGATCAGCCCGATCATCATTTCTACAAGATCAATCGTTGTGATCTTTCAGAGACTACAACAGCCCAGACGATTTATTCATTTATTTGGGTCATGATCCTGTCTTCTTCTGAAGTAACGACAAGAAGAAATGCCAAGGCATATCTGAGTGTGTAGACCGGCCCGATCATCATTTCTGCAAGAATGATCGTCGTGATCTTCCAGAGACTACAACAGCTCAGACGATTTATTCATTTATTTGGATCATGATTCTGTCTTCTTTTGAAGTAGCGACAAGAAGAAATTCCAATGCATATTTGAGTGTGCAGATCGGCCCGATCATCATTTCTACAAGATTGATCGTCGTGATCTTTCAGAGACTACAATAGCCCAGACGATTTATTCATTTATTTGGGTCATGATCCTGTCTTCTTCTAAAGTAGCGACAAGAAGAAATGCCAAGGCATATTTGAGTGTGCAGACCGGCCCAATCATCATTTATGCAAGAATGATCGTCGTGATCTTCCAGAGACTACAACAGCCCAGACGATTTATTCATTTATTTGGGTCATGATCCTGTCTTCTTCTGAAGTAGCGACAAGAAGAAATTCCAAGGCATATTTGAGTGTGCAACAATCATCATTTCTGCAAGACCGTTCTTCGTGATCTTCCCAACAATAACCAACTGATCAAACTTACTAGCGTCGTAAGAATTGATCATTATTTGTTTCAATCTAGTCAAATATCAGTCACATTTATTATCCTATCTCATTCCTCAAGATTGCCTAGCAATTGGAATAAAAGAAGTACACTAGGCCCGTTTTGATACAGAAATAATTTCATCTCATCTCATTATTATAATTTTTATATAAAATATAATAAATAATTTAACATTTTCAAATATCAAAATAATAATAATATTATAAATTAATATTCTAATAATATTTTATTTAATTTTTAACTTTTATCTAAAACTATTTTATCTAATCTTACTATCCAAACAAAACTTAAATATTTCAATTGACTGATAATGATTATGATTCCGAATACTTTTTTCAATGTCACTGCACAGATAAAGATGATCAGGTGCTGCTAGCAGGTCGCGTAGTCTTTATTGTTGGGAGTGCCGCTAGTTGAGACTTTTGTTTTTTTGTATTTTTTATCATTTTGTGATTTTTTTTTTCTATATCTTTTTAAGATCTTTAATCATTAAAAAGAAATAAAAAAAAACATACACAATTTTATTAATAATTATTTTTTCATTATTTAATAAAAAAAATTAAAATGTATGAAAGGTAAGATTGTGGATGAAACTCATGCTTTGAATGATTTATGTTCCCAATGCATTTGGAATCTAAGGCCGGCTGCTTTAATCAGAAAAAATAAAAGAGTAGACCCCAAGATTAATTCAATTATTGGAGTTATGACCATCATGTCTATATAATTGAGTGCGCAAGTCATCATTTCTGCAAGGCCGATCGGGGGAGTCTACAACAGCCAACTGATCAGACTTATAACTTACAAGCCGACAGTTAATTTTGGAGAAAATATATCCCTCCCTCCCATCCGGCTAGCGTTGTAAGTATTGATCATTACCTGTTTCAATCTGGTCAAATTTCAGTTTTAGCTTTTTGTCAGTTCATTTGGAGCTGGAGGAGGATCATGACAAGATCTAAATGCACTGTACTTTTCTAATTCCTATTTAATGAGTTTAGGCGCTGTTTTTCTTAATCAGCAATCACGACGTTATTTTAATAAACATATCGTTATTTTAATAATATTAACTTTATTATAAGAATAACATCTTGTGAGGTTAAAAAAAAAAAAAAAAGTAGGATTAGATATAATTTTAGAGTAACGTTAGAGAAAAGTAATTATAATAGTGTATATTTTATATTTACTGCGTGATTGCTTTTAATTGATTGTTTTCAATACTCATTTAAAAAAATACGTAGTCTAAATAATACCACATCATATCTGAGTTCATGAGTTGCCTATATATATATATATATTTCTGACGTACGTACGTTCGTTGTGCATATATATTTAATCCTTGAAAATTTCAAATATGTCGGGAAGAAAATAAAGAAAATATGGCAGCTACGTCGGAGGAGAGTACGATGCTTCCCGGACATCGGGATGAAGATCAGTTACTTATAAGGAACTTGTACAATGCTGTGCGAGCCGGTAATTTGGAAGAGACAAGACATATTCTTGAGTATTATCCTGAGGCATTGAATATGAGAATCACATATAAAAACGAAACGGCTCTTCACATTGCTGTTATATATGGACATGAGCATATAGTGGAGTTGTTGGTGAATCAAATGTCCAATGAGGGCCTGACAATGTATGATTATGACGGCAACACAGCTCTAATCTTGGCTGCCATGCTTGGGAAATGTCGAATGGCTGAGTGCATGCTTCGAAAGTACCCTTGCTTGATCCGTATTAGAGATTCCAAACGTAATAGGCTTCCGGTTGCTTGGGCAATGGAATTCGGGCAAATAGAAATGGCGCGCCGTTTGTATGATCTTACTTGTGACGAAGATTTGATTCCACAAGATAATGATGAGGAGATTCAATACTCCGATACTGCTACGCTTCTTAACAATGCTATCTACACGGGAACTTTGGGTAAGAACTCGTGTTTACTATCTGGTAATAGAAATGCTTGATGAAATCTTATACAAGAAATTCGATGTCTTTATGTTGTAGTTTAATGTTATCTTTCAGATTGTAAAACTATTTTTTATTGTAAATTAAAATTAACTTATTACATTATGCCACCTCAATATATATACTTTACTTTTTACAAAAATTCATATATATACAGTCACTTTTATGTACTTTTTGCACATTTCACTTTAATGTGGTTGAATGCATCATTTTTTTTAATATAAAATAATTTCTTTAGCTAGTCATATGCACAAAAAATATGCAAAATTAATTATATATAACAAAACTCTTTTTTATATGACCTGCAATAATTTATGTGTAAATTTAAAACTTCAAACCCATTAATTGCTCGCTGTTATTGTTTTGTCATATATTTCATTTGAGATCTTGGTAATATAAATATAATAATGGAAAACGCTATTATGCCTCTAATTTATATTACTTATTTTGTCATATTGACGTGGTACCATAACGTGAAGTTACATGACCTTTTAAAAGTATATATTCAAAATAAAATAGCATCCGATAAAAAATTCAAAAACATGAAGACTAAAATTTTAAATTTTCTCTATATTTTTATATCTGTGTTTTTAACATGGCATGTGGCACCACATTATACTTAAAAGGAATAGAGTCAGCGATATAAATTATTATTATTATTATTTTGTTTTATGGGTAGTGGTATAAATTATGAAACATAGTAACATTGTACTATAATAATTCTTCTTTGACCATTTCTATGTTATATACATGATACACCTGGTACGTAAACGTACGACAAAACAGATATTGCTTTGCGATTAATCCGACGCTGGCCACGTTTGGCACTGACTCGTGGCAACACCAGATTCTTGGCAAAACCGGACTCCGAGTTTCTACTCTCCTACGCACTGACACAGTCTCCCATCTATGCATTGACCTCTATGCGTCAATCCTTCTCAAGTGAAAATCAGCTTGGATTTTGGAAAAAACGCATCTACTCGTGTATTACCACTCTCTCCTTTAATTCTCTTGCTTTATATTGTACATTTTGTAATATTATTCAATATTAATGGCCTTTTTAAAATAATATATATTGGATTGCTTTTTCTAATTAGTAATTAAAAAGGAAATCAAGATCCATGAGAATACCTAAAAAAATATTCTACTGCAAATTTGAGTTGTGTGTTTATTAAACAACTGGGATATATATATCTAAAGCCCCTCAAACTTTCCCAAAATTAATTTCCAATCACCCCCAAAATTGTAAATTCTAACAATATTTGTTCCCTCAAATTAAGAAAAATTAGCAACCTCCCCCTCTCCATAAAAAAATTGGCAGATGCCGGCCTTGATAAAACATTTCTGATACCGGCCTTTAAATTTCTAATATTAGAAATTTAAAAATAATTTTTGGAAAATTCAAAGATTAAAAAAAAAAATACTAAAAAACTCAAGACTTATTATTTTTATTTTATAGGGTTATTTGATTATTCAAAACCTAGAAAATATATTAATTAACAGTTCTACTATATTGTTAATTAGATTTTTTAACTTTTAATTTCTTGCTAAAAAGGTTTGCGCGTTCCATTGGCTCTTCCAACTGGTGATCATATTCATTTGAATGTTTCAAACGGAGAGCAACGCCAAAGCAATATTCAAGAAGATAAAAAAAACAGATCAGGTATATATGCTAATTTTGCTACTTTTTTTAATCATGAAGTAGCACTATCACATTGATTGATTGATTGCAAAATAAGATCATGTAAAATAGTTATAGGAGTAATATATATATCAGTACTACTCTATCCTAATTATCTAATTTTTCATTCTTCAATTACTAAACGAATTTAATTAGGTATAAAAAATTAATTGTTATATAAATTAATATGAAATCTTCTAATTAACTTTTTTAAAATTTCATGTTTATTAATATTTACTAACTTGAATTTTCAGTATTAAATGACAAAATCTATGGTCATTTAATTATTTTTATCTTAAAAAATATTTATCTGAGCAAATATTATTTGAAATTTATTATTTTTATTTGATAGGGTTATTTTGTAATTTTCAAAATCTTTTTATTAGGCCGGGGTAATTTTGTCTTTTAGGAGAAAATTAAGAGGCCTGTACACCGTACATTGCAATTTTTTGGCAGTTTAAGGCTAGGCTAGGGAATGATTGTCAAAATTGATACTTTGAGGAGGAGTGTGATTGTAAATTTTTTGTTTTTTTGAATCATCAGTAAGTACTTCTCATTCATTTATAATCAAACGGTGCAAAAACTGCATCTGTTTATATCAATATTTTGAATATCGTACCGGACGTTGTACCGGTCAAGACATTAGAACGAAATATTTTGGTACCAGTACCGTTTCGAGATAGCGTTTCGGGATAACATTTCGGGATAGTCGATATATAAATAAATTATATTTCAAAATTATATTCCAAAATAATAGTCTATATATAAATAAATTATTTATAAATACATATATATATATAAATTATAAATAGTCTAATCTGAATTGGGGGTCAAAAAATGAGCTTGTAGTTTGAAAAAATTAAAAAAAAAAAATGAAGGCCGAAATATCGGCCGGTACAGGCCGAAACACAGGCCGGTACAGGCTGAAACAGCCGGTACGGCTGGGATTTCGGCCGGTACGAAATACAGGTAGTACCTGTACTAGCCCAGTGGCCGGTACGGCAAATACCGGCCATACCGGCCGTACCGGCTGGGACGAAACGATTTTGAAAACTTTGGTTTACACTTTGTCACCATCAAGCTGTTGCTCTAAATTAGTACATAACATTTCTCTATTAATAATACCAGCAATCTCAATAGGTCCATCTTCAATCTAGCAACATTTCCCTTCTATTCTCACTGCTCTCTTAACAAGTTCATGAGCCACACTATTGCCTTCCCTATAAATGAATTCCACAGACCAATCTTGTCTATGAACCAGTCTGCTTCTCATGTCATCAAAGAACTGAGCCATCAATGCACATATGATTCCCTTCCCTGCTACCCCTTTTATCACTCTTTCAGCATCTCCTTCAAAAACCACATTTCGATCATCTAGTTCCACAACTAGATCCATAGCTCTCCATAAGGTAATAGCTTCAGCCAAATCTGAATTTCCACTAAACATCTTTGAGGCACATAATGAAAATAAAAGCTCTCCCTTATAATTTCTTGCTACTATGCCCAACCCAACTTTGTTATTTGGTTTATCAATAGCAGTATCGAAATTTACCTTTGTTACACCTTCATCTGGTGGCTTCCACTTTGTATCTTTTCTTCTTTTGACGTTTACCCCCATGTTCTGGTTCCCCTCAAGTCTAGATTCTTGAAAACACTTAAGACCTGATATAGCAGCAGTTATCTGTGTGATTGTAAATTGGGTGGAAGTTTGAGAGGGCTTTGTGTATTTTCTCCTATAAATATAAAGCACAACTTATGGTATTTAAAATCTTATATAAATGAATTTAAAGACAAATAACTATTAATTATTTAGACAAAATCTTATTTGTTATCGGTGTAGCTTTATATGATCACCAAGAAATATTTTGCTTATAGCTTAATTTGTTTTTTTCTTTGCAGTACTGTCAGGAACGTTTCGCTATATAGTTTCAGGAGTCCTTAACTTATGTGGTATGCCCTCTACACTCCATCAAAATCATTGACTGATTTTTCAATTTTTTTTATTATTAATTATTTATAATTTCATCTAGTTAACTAATTGAAAATGTCTAAATAATTGTCGAAGGAATCACGCAGTTGTACGAAATGAAGACGATCCATGTCCAGTACAACGAACTTCTTACTCGAATGTGTAAAGTGATATCAGAATCCGATACTAAACAACTTCGGGATGGCCTAGTTCAGGGTGCCATTCTCCGGGCCGCAGAGAATGGGAATTTTGTATTTGTTTCTAAGATGCTTGAAGTGGATCGACGATTGCTTTGGATGCGAGATCAGGACAGCAAAGGGAGCAATTTAATTATGCTGAGTGTCTTGCATCGTCATGAAAAAATCTTTAACATTCTATACGGGCTAGATTATTCGATAATGAACTATTTTACATGTTTAGAAGATGTCCATAGAAATAACGTGTTACATATGGCAGGAATGATAGATTCCACTAGGGTTAATCAAATCCGATGGACAGCTTTACAGATGCAAAGAGAGTTACAGTGGTTCAAGTTCATCTCTCTCTCTCTCTCTCTCTCTCTCTCTCCCGCCTATCGCCCTCCATCCATTGCCAGTACTACTGCATGATATATATTCGCCCCTCAGGCAACCTCTGTTAATTACAAGGACTGCTCATCTATTGGACTGCTCTAAACATTGCCATTTTGGAAAACTTTTTCTTGGCCTTTTGATTTAGTACCCCCCAACTTTTATATCTTGATTAATTTATTAATATAGGTTAATCTTGCTGAAAAGAAGGCAAGGCATCCCTTCGATCTCGAATTATTAACATGATTGGTAAACAAAATCCCATGCAATAGTTCCATGAGAAAGAAACACCATTAATGCCACATTGAACACCTATTACATGCAGGTGAAATATTAGTCATAAGTCTTCCAATGCAACATCCTGTTGCAGTCCGGTTCGATCTTCTTCCAAATTGGGACAGTCATGTTTGCATTTCGTGTCTTAAACAATATTATAACACGTAAAGAGCACGAAATAAATTAAAGATTGTGAGACCTTTTCTATCTTTTTATATATTTTGATCAGGTCGTAGAATAAGGTACGTACTGGGATATATTATAATAGGGATTAATGCTCTTATATATAATAAGATCAATTCGGCCAGTCTTTTTCTCTATCCTTGTACATGTCTAAAACATATCTAGCACTATATAATATTCAATATTAATGGAGCTGACTATTTTAACATGGACTAGCTAGGTAGATTATTATATTTACTATTTATTCTGTGTAAGGTTGAAGTTTTAGTCTTTATAATACTATACATCTAAAGTAAGGGAAATGATATTTACAGTTATTGAATGCGCAATCACCATGCACTACTTTCGAAAAAGGTGAGTAAATATATGATCTACATGAAAAATTATTTTTTTAACAGTGGACCTCACGCTTTTACAAAAAGAGTATACGGTGCTTGCACAGCTCACCATTATATGTAGCATTACTCTCCAAGTAAATAGTTTTGGTAGCATTCTTGATGTAATAATTTATTTCTAACAAATGCAGGAGATAGAGAGAATTGTCCATCCCAGGGCTAAGGAAGCTACCAACATGAATGATTTAACTCCCCGAAAATTGTTTACATAGAATCATAAGGATATGATGGAAAAGGGAGAGAAATGGATGAAGGACACAGCATCATCATGTACAGTGGTGGGTGCTCTAATTGTAACCATCATGTTCGCTGTAGCTTTTGCGATTCCAGGTGGTAACAACCAAACTACAGGCTTTCCAATATTCTTAAAGAAAAAATTGTTTATGCTCTTTATAATATCCGATGCATTATCACTTTTTTCTTCCTCGACTTCGGTCTTGATGTTTTTGGGAATACTCACATCAAGTTATGCAGAAGAAGATTTTTTGGAGTATTTGCCCAGGCAGATGATAATAGGCCTTTTGACCCTGTTTTGCTCTATTGCGACCATGATGATAACCTTTTCCAGTGCTCTTTTAATCATCCTACATGAGCAACTACAGATTGCAATTCCTCTCATTTGTTTGGCTAGTGTTCCGGTTACCTTATTTGTATGGATTCAATTCCCAATTCTTAAAGACATGATCATTTCGACTTATGGACCAGGCATCTTTGACAAGAAAATGAAAAGTAAATTAATATAATTGATCCACTGTGTAATTATGGTGCTTGCATGCACAGTAGGAGATCATCATTTGTATTTGTTGCATGAATTATTGGCATATCAGCCAAAATCGAAGATTTGTTCCCTTTTGTTAGACAGATAACGGATGGATTTTCAACAGGTTTATCTTGCATATCTTATGATTAATTGCGTTCCACCTATATATTATCATTCACCAATAATTAATTAGCCAACTATTGTGATATTTAAACGATTTTATATACATTGATCATGTACCATTCAATAATTTTGAGAAACAAGAAAATACGGAGTAATTAAGGCCCCCATTTTTTTTTAAGAGCCGGAAGCCCCAATGAGTGGCCCCGTCCTAAGTATATTAATAGTCCTCACTTGTAGTGGAGGAAAATCGTGATTTACAAGCCAAACATCTCTGGGTGTACAAAAAAAAAAAGACCACCAAAATACAAACCAACCAAGCACAAAAACCTCATCCAATAAAAGAACAAAACAAGCCTAAGAGCCAAAAATACCAAACCAAAAAATTTCAAGACAAATGAATGTTAGCCAAACCCACCCAGTCCAACCTATACAACCCTCTAGCCTCACGGCCTAACTGAGGCGCCTCCCTAACCATATTGTTCATCTCACAAGCCCCCTCACGAGCAAGGTAGCCTGCAACTTGATTACTTTCTCTAAAACAATGACTAATACTGTAATCAAAGTCCTCAAGTAGAATCATTAACTTGTTCCAAAAATCCCAAAGGTACCAAATTGTACAAGCTTTACCTAGTATCCAATTAACCACCACCAAAGAATCACATTCAATATCAATAGAAAATAAACCCAACTCCTTGCACCTAATAATGCCCTCCAATACCGCACGATCATTGTTAGAACAAACACCAAATGACCTAGAATAAGCAAAAATAAGTTTACCACTACAGTCACGAAGAATGCATGTGATTCAGCCAGTAAATGATATTTCCATCAACCAAAGAAAAGGATTTAGAAGTACCTTCAATTCTAGCCATGCAGTGTCGCCTCCACAATTGCCAAATAACCACAACAGGGATCACCGAATATAGTATCCCCATCTAGGAGTGCCGAGAAGCTCTATTAAACAGCCTTTGAGGTCTTTCCTTCCACCCTTGTAGAGCAGTGAAATGAATGCCCAGTTCTGCATGTACTCTCTTCCACACCTCCATCGCAAACTTTCCCTTGTTAATCACATGTTCCAGATCTTCCTCATGCCCCCCATGATGACAATTACAACATGATACCAAGAGGATATCACATTTTCTAACTTGGGTATCCACTAAAAGACAATTAAAAGCTGCTTTCCAGATACAAATAGCAACTTTGCCGTCTTGCATCGTCAAGAAAAAATCTTTAGCATTCTATACGGGCTAGATAGGAAGATGAACTACTCATTGGCATCTAAAGTAGATGTCAACCAAAATAATATGTTACATATGGCAGGGATGATAGAAGATTCCACTTGGGTTAATAAAATCCGAGGGGCAGCTTTACAAATGCAAAGAGAGTTACAATGGTTTAAGGTCCTAGATCTCTCTCTCTCTCTCTCTCTCTCTCTCTCTCTCCATGTCATTGGCCTAGCTAGCAGCATCCTTAATTTGTGCACCTCCTTGTTGGCCTCCTCTTTCTTCCGCGGGTAAGTCTACATTAATTTTCAGCTTCATGGTACAGTGAAAGAAACACAAATGCCACATTGAACATCTATTACATGTAGGTGATATATTAGTCATAATTCTTCCAATGCAACATCATGTTGCATGCAGTCCGATTCACAATATTATAACACGTAAAAAACATGAAATAAAAGATTCTGAGACCTTTTCTATCTTTATATATATTTTGATGAGGTCGTAGAAGGCTGAAGCTGAGGTGGGATAAGGATCGGTTTTATAGATCAATTCCGGTCTTTTTGATCCCTAATATCCTTGTACTATATATTCAATATTGGAGCCGATCATTTTAACATGGACTAGGTAGATTAATCATAATTTGGAACCATTGACCTTATTTTACTAATTACTATTTCTTCTGTGTAAGGTTAGATCATCAATTTCCAGTCTTTCTAATACGTAATATATGTCCAAGTAATAGTTTTGGTAGCATTCTTGATCTAACATTTTCTTTCTAACAAATGTAGGAGGTAGAGGGAATTGTCATCCCAAGGCTAAAGAAAGTACCAACAAGGATGGTTTAACTCCCCAACAATTGTTTACGAAGAACCATGAGAACTTGATGGAAAAGGGAGAGAAATGGATGAAGGGTACAACAATGTCATGCACCGCGGTCGGTGCTCTGATTGTTACCATTATGTTCACTGTAGCTTCTATTGTTCCGGGTGGCAACAACCAAACTACATGCTTTCCAATATTCTTAAAGAAAAAATTGTCTATGCTCTTTATAATATGTGATGCATTGTCCCTTTTTTCTTCCTCAACTTCAATATTGATGTTTTTGGGAATCCTCACATCAAGTTATGTAGAAGAAGATTTTCTTGAGTATTTGCCGAGGCAGATGATAATAGGCCTTTCCATCCTCTTTTGCTCTATTTCAATCATGATGATAGCCTTTTTTGCTGCCCTTATAATCATGCTACATGACCAATATTCTTGGATTTTGATTCCTATCATTTCTTTGGCATGTGTCACAGTCACCCCTTTCATATTGATGCAGTTCCCCCTTCTTAAAAATATGATCTTTTCAACCTATGGACCAGGCATCTTCGACAGAAAAAAGAAAAGGAACTTAATGTAATTGATCCAGTATTATGTAAGTATGGTGTAGCTTGGCATACGACATCATGTATATTTGTTGAATGAATTATTGGCATATAAGCCAAAACCGAATATTTGTTCCCTTCTGTTGGACCAATAACCGATGAATTTTCAACAGGTTTATCATGTACATATTGTGATTAATTATACAACTATTGTGATATTTAAACGTTTTTACATACATTGATCATGTTTTATTCAATAACATTGAGAAACGAAAAAATTCGGAGCTAGTAAAGACACAGATCGAGCATATGATACATGCATTAATGAAATTACAATCAGAAATATATTATATGTAGTGGATGTATTTTTACTTAACAAAGGGACAAACTTCATAGACATATATTATATGTGGTGTTATGGTTGTGGCGGTGGGGAAGTGTTACAAATAGATTAATGCCATTTTGAGATGCATAAGAGTCATCCGAATACTTTTGTGCATTCTACGAAAAAGACTTTTTTATTTTTCAAGACTATTTTTAGTTTTTCAAAGTTGTCTTTTAGTTTCTCAAGAATGTCATTTTATTTTAATGAGTCTTATGTGCCTATATATAGGCTGATGCATTGTAATCTATTTTCAAAAGTGTGATAAAAAAAAAAAAATTTCTCTTAGAAAAATCTCTTCATCTCATTTCATATGCCAACATAGTGACATCAGAGTAAGGTTCGAATCAAAAAGTGGTTAGGCATGAATATTTGTAACGGGAAAACATGCCCCAAAGAAGACAACAATAATGACAAGTACAAGCAATCAAAATATGGGAGCCCAACAATCATCATTTCCTCTTTTCAATGGAGAAATGAAGATGAAAGAAATGGAGTTGTTGAAAGACTATTTTTCTAAACTTATGGAAGTTGTGAATCAAATGAAGACATATGGAGAAAATATTTCGGATAAAAAAATTGTTGAAAATTATTAATTAGGTTGCCGGAGAAATTTGATTTCATTGTTGCCGTTATTGAAGAAATTAAAGAAATTGACAAGGTGAGTGTTGAAGAATTAATGGGTTCAACTGAAACATTTGAGCAAAGGTTGAAAGGTTGATTAGGCGTTGAGAAAAATCAATTAAAAGTGTCTTTCAATTTAAACTTAATGTTAATTAAAAAAAAAGTCAAGAAAGAGACTAATTTAAAAGTGATAAATAAAATTTCCCTTGAACAAAAATCTCTCTATCTCATTTCATATGCCAACAAAGAGAACTTCCATGGCTGCTTCTACGGTTTAATGGCAAAGTTCTTAGCTTTTATGCCTTTTATCCCTACCCGTTATACTCATATTTTTGGCCACTCTAATGCTGAGTCAAGGATTTAATGCCAAACCGGCGGTGTTCGATTCTCTCCAATTTGGGTAGATTGTGTTGGGTTTGGGTTGGTTCATTTCAGGTTTTGTAACGTCCTTAAGCCCCACTTGGGATTTGGAGGAAGTTGCGGTGCCAAAAGTGTTGGCTGCTCGAGTCACACACGTCAATCGCATAGTGAAAGCAAGTGTGCATAAGCATGCAATGTATAATTGTGCGATACAAACGTAGCGGAAAAATAAAATGACAGTCTGAAATGCTATAGTACCAGGAATTAAAAATTACATCACCCAACTAAGTAATCCATAAGTCACCAAGACTCCCAAACATCGACATAAAGTTAATTACAGTCATCCGACTAAATAATAGTAAAACACTAATCGACGATACATAAGGGAAAAAGTCCACAAGTCTTCACTCTTCAGGCAGAGCTAATCCTCCATATTCGTATTTTTCCTCTGCATCAAAGTCTACAATTCCGTAAAGAAAAACTGTAGGCGGAAACACCACAATGAGATTCCACAATCTCAGTAAGTAAAGTTATTGATTAACACCCAAAAATACAAACACGAAAAAATATGTATAAACCACAGCAAAGGGAAAAATTTGAGTTTTTTAGCAAAACTGAAATCTTACCAAACCAATATTCTTCTAAATAATTACATAAAAGAAGCCACACACTCAAAATTCCACATTTCCATTTTGAAAACATCCATCTAAGTATAGTATGCCCCATGGTCTCCCCTAGGGACCATCCGGACACTGTGGGTAACAACCACACGTGTGACTTCGTAACAAGTGATGCTCAACTTCACACCCAGCGCGTAAATCGACGACCACTCGTTGCCGCTCGATAACAACCCAAGGAACGTCATTCAATTTTATACGCTCCCGAATGACTGAAGGAACTCTACCGAGATAATACTCCATCATGGCTTGGAAACATAATATGCACACACCTAAAAAAAACTCCAAAACTATAGTTTTTTCAGGTTTACAGCACAAACACAACACAGGGTACCATTAGTACAATATAATGACATGCAATAATTTAAAATGCAATTATGCAACAGGCAGTTATTGGATGACATGGCATGGCAAAGTACGACAAACAAACATAGTGTAGCACACAATTTCATTGTTTCACATTTTCACAACTACACACGATTCCCAAAGCTTCACCCGGCCCACGGCTGACAATCCATCACCACCTACAAATTTTATCCCAATGCTCCACAGGGCTCTCAGCCACTTTACCACTCACAATCTGACTGCAACAAATACAATTTAATGATTTTTCCACGTTAGTATTTTAAGGATTGGTCTGGAAATTTACTTACAATGCAGAAGGTCAATTCTTGATGATCTAGCGCGCTAACTAAAGTACCCATTTGGAATCGAGAGAAAACTGTAGTGTGTGTGTGCGCGCGCGCATGCGTCGTGTGGTGGCGGTTGAAGGGGTGCATAGTGACAAGGGTAGGTCTGGGCAAAAGAGAGAGGGGTCTATGATTGGAAGAATTAAAGGGTGGTAGATCCGACATTTAAGAAGGTGCATGAAGGGGATCTCTCGACAGAGGGTGGTGGTAGGCGGCGGAGTAGAACCCTAAAGGAGGATCTATACTCGAGTTGGGAGGATCTGAGAGGGTAGGAGGCCGAGTAGAAGGGAGAGGGTATCGGGGTGGATAGACGACCACTAAGGAGCTCCTGGAGGCAATGGACTATGGTGGCACACGGGGAAACCCGAGATAGAAAGTTTCTAAACTCGTGGGCTGAGATAATAGAGAGAGATGTTGGAGGATTTGATAGTAGAAGATCGAATAGAGAGGAAGAAATGCTTGGTGATGATTTTCGAAGGGTGGAGGTCCGGCCTATTTATAGGCCGTGGCGTTGGAGCTTGGCAGACACAACGTCGACTGTGATTGACAGTGTAAGATGGTGGGGGAGGGACGAGCATTGCACGCATGGCATGTGGTAGTTGTGGGCAGCGGCGGCATGCAGGCATGAGGCCAAACGCCTCACAAGGTGGCAACGAAAGTGGAACATGGATTGGGCAGTGGAGATGCAGTCTGATGGTGGCAGAGGGGGATGGAACGACTCTGCCACGTGGAGCCGAAGTGATGGTGAGAGTGGGTGGCAGAATAGCCACTGCCTACCGAAGGAGAAAAAAAAACCGAAAAGGGAAAGGGAGAAGAGTTGTGCAAAGTCGAGAGAGAGAGAGAGAAAGAGAGAGAGGGAAAAAAGAAAAGATGAAGGCATGGGTTAAAACCCTAGCCCAAAACGCTGTCGTTTTGCATAGAGGGAGTAGCTGGGCGCACACATGGGGTGGGCTCAAAATTTGCATCTACTCAAAAAAAAAAAAACCACTTGAACAACATGTTGGGCTCCCCTTCACCAAAGAATACACATACAAAGGCGGACTTGGGCTTCACAGGTTGAACCAATTCTTTACTGTCATCATCTTTTAGATTTTTCATGTATTCTTTTAAAAAAGATTATACAGTCTCAAACTAAATTACCCAGGTCAAAAGACAGTCAAGGGTCGAGACAGTCATGAGTGTTCGATAACTGCCTGTTTTGTTTCTCCCGAATTTATTAGAAGGTGATGTTGTTTCTCCCGAATTTATTGAGGCAACTGCTTTGCTGAGGGGTTTACAGTTTTGTGCTCAATGGGGTGTTCCAAAATTGGTTTTGGAAACAGATTGTTTGCTTCTTGTAAATGCATTGCAATCCCAAACTGCTTTTCTCACAGATTTTGCATTTCTTATAAATGATATTCGTCGTATGATGAGAAGTTTCCAAGAAGTTCAGATTTTACATGTCAACCGGATGCGTAATGTAGCAGCTCACCAATTAGCAAGAAATGCATGGAATGTTGAGGATATTGTAATGTGGTACGGTGGGGCTCTTGTCCTTCTTTTGTATCACAAGCTGTATGGCTTGATAGAAACAATGTTATGTAAGAATTTTATTATTTGAAATGAATGAATGAATCATTGGTTATCAAAAAAAAAAAAAAAATATTTTGGGAAGTATTAAATAATAAATAGATGTTGGAGGATCCATTAATCCATGTAGTGTCTATCGCTTGAGGTCGGTCAAATTCGGATAACAGCTTGATCATAAGATCTTTTTCCCAATTAGACCGTCAAAGTACAAATTTATAATAATTAAATTTCGTTCGTCTTTCAAATTAAAATAATTCTTTTTATAATATAATTATTAAATTACTAAATTTGTCGTCAAAACTATGATTTACTTTCTTATAATTTGATCTAACTTTGACATGCCAATCGATTCATATATATAAATGTTTTTGCCCATTTTGTGATTAAAATTAGATATTGAAAAATAGATAAATTAATAAAACTTTGTTCGAATTAAAGAGTTAAATAAAAACTTTATACGTACTTAGTGGTCGTATTGCCAAAATTAACGATAATAACTTGATAAATAGTATAAATATATATATATATATATGACTTTTTCCAAAATCTAGAAACATGACCGTACTATTAGACTAGAATTTCATGGGAAGAAGGGATCATGTTAATTTGGTGTTCTTAATTATCAAAGAAAAACCACACATTTTGGATCTCTCAAATATATATTCCCAAAATTAATCTAGAGACATCACAAGTATTTGTTCTCTCTTTCAAGATAAGTCATGAACAGATCAAGAAATGACTTGAGAGAGTAATTCAACGCAGAAATACTCCAATGCCACGTGGAAACCTCCTTCTCCATGCAGGACATGGAGGTACGTAGGGTACGTAACATTCGTAGAGAATCAGTAATTCAACGAGTACATTAAGCTAGACAACCTTCACCTGATCAATGTTTATAGAGGACGTTGAGCAACAAACGGTCAATGGTCATACAAGGAGAAGGGAGAGAGGAGAAATGTTACAACCCGACCCAGAGTAAAAAACCCAGCCTACAAAAAAATTAATAAATAAATAAATTTTTATTCCCTTTCCTGATTTTCTGATCTTTTTTCCTTTGATCATTCTCTCGTTCTCGCGATTTCCTTTCATCGCCATCTCTCTCGCTAGCAATATGCATGCATGGAGTAGTACCTAGTACTCTTTGATGATCAGAAATTAAGCACACATTGCACCTCACGTTCGACTCTCTTCCCTCTTTGATATCATCTATATTTTCTTTCTCGAGTTAGTCTCCCTTTTGCGCGCGTAATTTCTTCGATCCTGCGGAGATCGATCGAGTGGTTGATCATCCTCCACTTTGGTAAGCTTAAGTTTTGTTTATTTTTATTCTCTTTTCGAGCATATAACCAATCATATATAATGCACAAACGTTTATATGAGAAACCAATTAAGCACAAACGTTAATATATATTCGCTGAATAGATCATGATAAACATATATATAGTCTTAGAAACACACGTGCATGCATGCATTTTGAAATTAAATACCAAACCAAACTAGCTAGTACGTACAGAGTGCGACGCCCACTAAGCAACAAACATAAATGATCAACGACACAGCTGACTTTGTACATATGATCATGAAAGTGATGATCTAATGATCATCTACTCATTATTTATCGATATGGAGATCTAGATGGTCATATATATATGGTGATATGATATATGATCGCTCTGATCATGACGTACTATATATATACATATATATAAATTACTTCCCAGGTGGAAGCTTTTGGAGGCGATCATCCACAGTTTTGAGGAGCTTGATCTCCATGTCTTCCAGCAATGACTTGATCTGTTTTTTCAGAACTTCAAGCCATTCCCTATCACCACTTGACGATGAGGTTTCAGGAAGTTTTTTATTCTGCTGGCCGGGGATCACCGCACTTCCCAGCTGCTTTTCGGGTTTTATAAAAGTACTACTATTGGGTAATTTCCTAGTAGCACTTGATTTAGCACTGGAGAAATACAAAGATTAAAAAAAAAAAAAACGTGTCATATATGTAGATAAATTGATATATCGAGTACTTGAATTTGTGGTTAGCCGTATCGCACCTAAAAATTGATCAAAGTGCTTAAAAGCTAGTGATAATTAAGCAGAAAGCATAGCTGGTTAATTCCGGCTAAAAAAAAATATGCACATGCAATTATGTCTTTTATTTTTTATACAATCCTGTTTTAAATGAGGGGTATATCGTTTTACAAAAATACCCTCGATTTAAAATATAATTGTATAAAGGAGATTAAAAAAAGGTTGTACGTACGTGTATTACTACTCGACAAAGCACCAAAATAGAACAACACAATTCCAAGTAGACCCCTAATTAAGAATGTCCATAAAAAATATTCACTTGTTCTGAAATTACTAACAAATACATCAACAATATTAATGAGCCAACAGCTTATAGAATAGAAGATCAACATCAGTGCTTAACAAAATCGATATTAATGCAGCAATAATCACTCATAAAAATATCCATATATGCTGATCATCACCCCCGTTCTATCAAGCAATTCCTCCTTAGAAGTACATGCAACTCTCCGTAAAAGTTTGGTAATAAACAAATTCTCCCCCTTTTTTCGTTACAAGAAAATTATTTATTTGTTGCCAGTTATTTTCTACCAAAATGAATCTATTCTCATCACAAGTAACTCGTCATAAATGTTCATTTTTTTGTTGTAAATTTTTTTATGACAAACTGATAAGGCCGGAGACATGTATGACATGATCATGTGCAGTACTATCATGTGGAAGTAGTAATTGTTCATGCAAAGTAACATACAACAAATAATTGTACGTACCATGCATGTTAAAATCACTGATCAACTGATCATGACCAATGCATGAAAATTCGTTAAATTATCATAAACTTTCATGATTTCCCACCCAAGTCGCACACATGATGTAGTTTACCCTCAAACAATTATATCAGTTAGGATTCTATCGTGAGAATACTGCAGCCCTGTTATAACTCATACATATCTTAAACGCCTATTGTGAAAACATAATATGTATATACCTTTTTCATAATGTACATGCAATTAATATAATCACACTAAAAATATTGAGCAATTTTCATTTTCTCGATTGTTTCTCATTCTTTCTCATAAATTTAAATACAATTGAAAATAAACATGCAATTGAATTATAATAGAAAAAAGTGTACAACAACAAAACGAAAATATCTGATCAACGATATTGATCATATTTGAAAATCAAGATATATAGTCAAATTAATAACGTATCTAAATAATAAAACAGGCAATTATATCCATATATAAGATATCCATATAATATGAAAAAGAAGACAATAGATCATATATGGCATGCCACATGATAATTATTAATTAAGCTGCCATTAATTGTACTCAGAAAACTAAAAATACTAAAACATGTCAAAAAAAAATTTTTTTAAACTTAAAACATGTTAGAATTAAATAAAAAAAAAACTAATAGCTCAAAATCTAAAAAATCATAGCTTCAAAAAAACTAATATGTTGTAGAAAAGGTGACAAAGAGGAGCTAGGAAGATTGGGGAGGAGAAGGAAACCCGAGAGATCGAGGGAATCGGTGAGAAATAAGAATGGTGCTTTATTTGAGACTTAAGAGGAGCTGTCGGGTAAGATTGGAAATCGGTACTGTTAATTTGTGAATGTTTGATTTTTTATGGATCGAAACTGTTTTTCATTTACTCTTTTTTCAAAAAAATTCAAATACCAAAAAAATCAGAAAAATTATTTACGAAGATTGTTGTATGATGAAACAAATTAATGAAGCTTTTACATACAACAGTACATTCTTCTTCATATCAGCAAGACGACCATCGATCGATCATTCGATGCACAAAATTAGCTATATATGGTGGAAAAATAAGATTTTTCTAAATTATGATATTGACCAATTAAGTTGATCAAAGTTAAACTTCACCACACTATAGAGTACATGAGAATATATAATTTGCTAAATTAAAAGAAAAAAAAAAACAGAATATATTTGCTCCGAAAAAAAAAAAGTTCGAAGTAATTACGCTTCTCTGGTGTCGGGCATGTTGTCAAAAGCTGCAGCTAGCGTGTCTAAAATCTCACTGGGCCGTAGTACGTAGTCAGGGGACGGCTAAGGATACTAATATGTGTTTGTATATATAAATATATATATATATTTATATATTACTGTTGAGAATAATTAAGAATACTTTTTTTTTTTTTGGCCAAAAAGAAGAGGACTCGAGAGTATTTTTTTTTCCTTATTTTGACAACTACCACGAGATCAAGACGATAGTGCATATATAGTGCATTTTACAGTTGGCGAGGTAAATATAAAATCAAATCCTTTTACCTGCTAATTTGGCTTCCATAAGAAACTTCCATTATATTATAATGATAACGATATAATATAGTAACAGAAAATGTTATCTATATTGACAAGTTTACACCCATTATCAGCACGTGTCAGCTATTGAAATTATGAAGATTTTAAAATTTGAATAAAAAAATAAAAAAATGAAACTGACACTCAATACGTATAATATTGTGAATAAAGTTATCCGTACATATAACATTACTGAATACTAATAATGGTTTTTCTTTATACATGCATGATGTGTTATGCATGGTGCATAAGTGAGGTAGACATGATCTACTAAGAACCTTTCACTTGCTCATTTGCTCTTGTTCGAAGATTATATTATATATAATGATAATAATAGTAATATTAATAATAACAATGATTTTTTTACAGGATGATATTTATGCACCTTGCATGGTAGGTACATTGGTTAGGTAGACAATATAAGACCCTTTCACCTGTTCCTTTCACCTCATTCAAAAATTACATTATATTATAACAATACCAATACTAATATATTTTTTTTGCTTGGTATTATGCACCATGCATGGTGCATTGGTGAGGTAAACATCCAATTATATGATCTTTCACCTGCTCTTTTGGCCTCTTTGAAAAATTACATTGCATATGATGATAATTAATGTACTGATCTTTTTCTTTTAATTTAAAAAATATCAATTAAAATCTTATAAAAGAATACCGCTATATCCATAAATGAATTAAATAAAATAATTTTATAAACTGACGTGGTCTCATCCGATCTGTTATATCTATTTCATAATAAAAATAATTTTATAATCTGATAAATCACATCAATTTATAAAATTATTTTTTTATAATTGTATTTTTTTATAACCGGAGTGTTTCTCTAACGAAAAAGGTTTGAGTCAATCCAAAGTCACAAAGCATGCTTTGTTGACGATATGGGCTTGCGGGCCTGGGCAAACAATCATCCCGTGCACAGCTCATCAGCGGTCCCACAAGGGACATGGGAAATTTATATCAAGGTTGCGCCTTTTCAGACTCGAAATAGTGCAAACTGATTGGATCGATATTGCAAGGGTGACCGTTAATCCAAGTCAAACACATCTATCTTCTGATAACAGTGTGAGTATATAACGATTTGGAAACCATTTAAGCAAAATAAAAATGGTTAAATATTAAAATATATAGTTCATGTGCTTTACCTTTGACACAAATTAGTCATTAAGTCTTTTAATTCCGAATTTTTTACTCCTTATATTTTTAACTTTGATCAAATTAACCCTTTTGTTATCATTATTACAGTCAGTTGTTAACCCCACGACTTGTCGTCAAAAAAATTATTCTCTGGGCTCTCCCACGTAGAGGTTCTCATCCCTCTATTATACAGGATTTCTGTTGGTCTAATGGAGGAAAATTTGGAGGAACTCTAAGTGATTGTCTTTGACGGAGTGTGAGCAGGAGAAAATCCAAGTGGAGACCCAGAAACTAGAAGATACTATTACTCGGGGAGGAAAGTGCTTGATTGCTCAACTGTTAACGTCTCGGCACTATAACAAAGAGGCTTTTAAAAAAACGATGAAAAAAATATGGAGACCTATGAAGAATGTTCGATTTAGAGGTTTGAATTCAACGATGCTATTGATCGAGTTTGATGATATCTATGATAAAAGTAAAATTATTCGTGAGGGCCCTTGGTCTTTGACAAACATCTGGGGCTAATCAAAGAGGTAGATGGTAATCAACCAATTCATCGAATTCAACTCACAGAGGCGCTGTTTTGGATTCGTCTTCATGATCTTCCACTTAGTGTGAGAAATGAATACGTAGGACATCTCATTCGGAGCAAGGTAGGACAGGTGGAGGAAGTGGATCTTGAGAAAGGCGAGATGGCTTGGGGAGAGGTGGCTTGGGGGCGGGTTAAGGTCGATGTTACAAAACCTTTGCTGAGAGGAAAGAAGTTTAGTCTGGGATCACATGAACCAGTCTGGGTCCAATTTTCTTATGAACGGCTTCCAGATTTCTGTTACTATTGTGGTAGAATTGGCCATAGTCATAAAGGTTGCGAGAGGTGGCAGGGTGGCCATCAAGAAAGTGATACAGAATGCTTTCCTTATGGGCAGTGGTTGGGAGCAAGTAGTAATGGTGGACGTGGGTGGGATCGGCAAGATCAGAAATGACAAGCTGGACATCCTTCTTCGATCAAGACTCCGGCAATGGAGAAACGGACAGCTAGATTCAAGGGAACAAACAGAGTTAATTATAGGAGTCAATTACAGCCAAAAGATTCCTCAATCAATGCTGACCAGCAAGATCCTTGCAATTATGGGACAGCTCAAGACAAGAAGGAAACTGCAATGGCTGATGAATCTCAGTTGACAACAGAAGATGTTGATGTTACGCAAGGTTTGGAGGGAGAGTTTGATTGGCAGGAGGGAGTCGTGGGAATAGGAGATTCTGTGAATGTGAATTATGGGATTAAGGGACCTGTTGAGGGCCATGGGCCTGGGGAGGATTGTTTGCTAAAGAGTATAAAGGCCCATTGTATCAAAAAGCCTGACATGTTGGAAGGAAGAAAATGAAAATGTATGTCCCAAATTAGCAAACCCAGCAACAGAATATCCCATTGAAGGTTATTAACAGGAAGAGGAAGGAGCCACGGGTACTTGAGGAAGATCAAGCTCGAGTGTTGAAGAAGCCTCAAGCTCTGAAGGAAACAGATAGTGCTCAGAGGGGGAATAATAAAAAACTATTGGTAGTGGCAGGTGTTCAACCCTGCCATTCGTACTCTTCATGATGTAATTGTGAAGGAAGCTCTCGATATAGTTTTCTTACAAGAAACTAGATTGAAGGCTCGTGAAGTGGAGAATTGTAAGTATAAACTTGGTTTTACAAACTGCTTGGCAATAGACTGTGTGGGGAAGAGTGGTGGTATAGCTTTATTATGGCATAGGGATGTTGATCTTGCTATTAAGAGCTTTTCCATTTATCATGTTGATGTTTTTATTAAGAATGTTGGGTCTAATAAAATGAATTGGTATCTCACTGGGGTCTATGGACATCCTGAAGCTCACCTGAGATATAAAGTCTGGGATCTTATTCGTAGATTACATAGTAATAAAGGAGAGGCATGATTGTTGTTTAGTGATTTTAATGAAATCCTAAATCAGAATGAAAAGTGGGGAGGGAGGATGAGACCTAAGAAACAACTTGTTGATGTTCGAGAGGTGCTTCAAGACTGTGCATTAAGGGATTTGGGTTTCAAAGGGCCTATGTTCACTTGATGTAATCATAGAGAAGGAGAACATTGTATCAGTAAACGACTAGACCGTTTTCTTGCTAATCATCAATGGTGTGCTGACTTCCCACAAGCAAGAGTTATACATGGGTCTGCAACCTATTCTAATCACTTGCCAATTTGGATTGAGTTAGAAGGTGAAAATTTTAAGAAGAGGAAGCCAAAGTTCTTCAGATTTGAGACTATGTGGGTAGGTGAAAAGGGTTGTGATGACATTGTTAAAGAGATTTGGATGAAAGTGGATGGCAGAAACTATATGGAAGATATTATGAATAAACTTTCTGAGTGTGGACAAAGGTTGGATAGGTGGAATCAAGCTCAATTTGGTAGGGTGCCTGTTAACATGAGGAATGCACAACAACGTTTACAAGTTATGCAAGATAGTGATCCAAAGTTTGTTGTTAAGGAGGGACATGTAGCTGCTAGAAAGGAAGTTCAACTATGGTTGGAGAGACAGGAGTTAATGTGGTGTCAGAAATCTAAAGCACTGTGGCTGAAGGAAGGTGATCAGAACTCAAAATGTTTTCATCCTAAAGCTACACATAGGAGAAAAAGGAATAATATCCTGAAAATTCAAGATGACAATGAAGAATGAAAGAATGGGGATGTTAGAGACCAAGTTATTCCGGATTTTCTTAGGAATTTGTTTTCCACTTCTGATTAGAGAGGATCTATGGATTTTTTTGGGCAACCTGACATGAAGAGTGACAAATCAAATAAATGAAGGGTTAGCAACTAGGAATACTGAGCAAGAGGTGATAGAAGCTCTGAGGTAGATCCATCCCTTGAAAGCTCCAGATCCAGATGGAATGACACCAATTTTTTATCAAAAGTTTTGTCCTATTATGGGTGGATCAGTAACTGCAGCTGTTTTGCAAGCTCTAAACACTAGTGAGTTTCCCACTTTTTTGAGTCACACTTACATCACATTGATTCCGAAGAAGAAATCCCCTACTAAAGTAGCTGACTTTCGACCTATTAGTCTATGCAATGTTGTGTATAAGTTGATGTCTAAGATAATTGCAAATAGATTGAAAAGTGTGCTCTCTTGTATTATCTCGAAGTCTCAGAGTGCTTTTGTTCTTGGCAATTTGATTACTGATAATGTGTTTAATATTTATGAACTTATTCATTATTTAAGCACAAGAAGTTAGGAAAAAAAGGCTTTATGTCTCTTACGTTAGACATGAGCAAAGCGTATGATCGTGTTTAGTTGAATTTTTTAGAGGCTGTTATGATCACCATGGGATTTGAGAGACAGCTAGTGGCTATGATCATGAAATGTATTTCCACTGTTACTTACTTTGTGTTGATTAATGTTGATCCAAAAGGGCCAATTGTTCCAACTAGGGGTTTGAGACAAGGGGATTCACTATCCCCTTATCTATTTCTACTGTGCATAGAAGGTTTAATTTCATTGATGAACACTGCTAGGGTTAAGAATAAAGTATCTGGTCTAAGGGCTTGTAGGGGTACTCCTCAGGTAAACCAATTATTGTTTGCAGATAATAGTTTGATTTTTTTGTTGAGCAAATATGGAGGAGAATAGGTATGTGCAAGGGTTGTCGGCTATTTATGAGAAGGTCTCTGGACAGAAGATTAATAGGGAGAAAACCTCTATGGTCTTTTATAAAAATGTCCTCGATGGTGTGCGTTGAAGAGATTCTGAGTATGTGGGGGATAAGTTGTAAACAACAGTATGAAAAATATTTGGGTTTACCACCAGTTGTTGGAAGATTAAAAACCAAGGTTTTTATGATATTAAACAAAAAGTCTGGCATAAGTTGCAAAGTTGGAAGGAAAAATTATTTTCTCAAGGTGGTAAGGACTAAGGAGGTTCTTATTAAAGTTGTAGTTTTGTCCATCACAACTTATTCAATGAGTTGCTTCTTATTACCTGGTACACTATGTTCAGATTTGGTATCCATGATGGCTAGATTTTGGTGGGGTCGAAAAAATGAGGAGAGGAAGATACATTGGATTAGCTAGGAAAAAATGTGTGAGACTAAAGTTAAAGGTGGCCTTGGTTTCAAATATTTGGGATCTTTCCATCTAGCCTTACTTGCTAAGCAGGGATGGAAAATTATTAATGTTGAAAACTCACTCCTTCACAAAATCTATAAGGCTAGATACTTTCTTAAGGAAAATTTCTCATTCAAAATTGGAGGCAACCCTTCATACACTTGGAGAGGAATTTGGGAAGCACAATCTTGGCTGCTTCAAGGTTGTAGATGGAGAATTGGTGATGGGAAAACTGCTAAACTTTGGACTGAGCCTTGGATTCCAGGTTTCAATAATGTTGCTTTGGTCAATCCTGATAGAGTTGCAATAAATGTGGAGGAAACAGTGGATAGTTTATTAGATAGTAATACTAATTGGTAGAATGTAGCAAAAGTGAGAGCTCTATTCAATCCAAACGTTGTCTTTCAAAGTGGGGGACCTCGTGTTGAGAGAGGCAAAGATGACATCCAAACAACAAGGAGAGAGCAAACTCAAGCCCAACTAGGAAGGGTTGTACTTGGTAATCGCCTGCGAAATGCTAGGCTTGTATCGTCCGGAGGATATGAGCAGGAAAAGGCCTCCACGACTGGGAACACGGAGCACTTAAAGAAGAACTTTGTATAAACTCCCCCTCCCTCTTGGCCTGGCTAAGGATTGGAATGATGTCGTTGCAAACTTACTTCCACGACCACATAACACCACACAAATCATCCCAATACTCCATAGGGCACTCGATCACATCACACACAACAAAGCATAAATAACACGTTCACAAAGCAACACAACTCACAAGTCCAACAACACCATTTCATATGCATAGTTAGAGAGCCACTTACAACATGTAGGAGAAAATTTCTGGATGATCATGTGCGTCCTGAGCTCCCACTTATAAAAATTCCGTCCTCAAAATTGAAAATTTTCACCAACCTAAATGATTCAGCTACTCCATTACAATTAAATGACTAAATACTTGTCCAAATACAACTTATCCAATTACCATTATCCAAATAAGTATGGATATTGTTCCCTCGTGTCTTCTCTTTCTTAGGTAATATCTTGAGTTGTTGGATCTCCCCACAAAACTTTCACCAGAGGTATTGTCTTAAACCTTAATTTCTGCTCCTTCCAATCTAAGATCTTCGGAGCTTCCACATAGGTAAGGATGAGTTGGAGTTGGATGCTACCAGGGTTGACCATTCAGGGTTCCTTTTGCCCAAAGCTTTTCATCAAGGATGAGACATGGCATACGTCGTGCATGTCCCCAAAATCCTCCAGTAATGCAACCCTTTAAGCCACTGGGCCAATCTTCTCTACTACTTAGAAAGGTCCAACATACCTCGGACTGAGCTTCCCTTTAAGGACTTAACACCCTTCATAGGCTACACTTTGAGGTATACCCAGTCGCCTTCCTTGAAAAACAATTATCTTCTCCTTATGTCAGCATAACTCTTTTGTCGACTTTAAGCTGCTGCCATCTTATCTCGAATGACTTTGACTTGGTCCATCATCTCTTGAACTAGCTCTGATCCAATGAGCTTGTTTCCACCAACTTAGTCCCAGTACAGAGATGACCTAAACTTCCTCCCGTAAGGGCCTCATAGGGTGTCATCTGAATAGTCGCTTGGAAGCTACTATTATAGGCAAACTCTATGAATGGTAGGTGATTCTCCCAACTACCCTTGAATTCCAAAGTGCAAACTCATAACATATCTTCCAGAGAATGGATAGTCCACTCCGATTGATTGTCTACCTGCGGGTAATACGTGCTACTGAATCTTAGCTTCGTGCCCATCGCAGCCTGTAAGCTCTTCCAAAAATACGAAGTAAACCTTGGGTCTCGATCTGATGCAATACTCTTGGGTACTCCGTGCAATCTGACTATTTCCTTCATCTATAGCCAAGTCAACTTCCCCAAAGTTTCTGTATTGGTGACAGGAAAAAAATGGGCACTCTTAGTTAAATCTATGATCACCCAAATCGAATTATTTCTACTTAGAGTTCTTGTTAAGCCGAGTGCAAAGTCCATGGCAATAGTGTCTCATTTCCATTCAGGGATCAGTAAAGGCTGCAGGTTCCCAACGGGTCTCTAATGCTATGCTTTTACTTGTCGGCAGGTAGGGCACCTTTCAACAAACATAGCTATATCTTTCTTCATTCATTCCCACCAGAAGCCTTTTTTCCATATCTCAGTAAATTTTCAGAATCCACCTCTGACGATTTCGCTATATCCACCATCTGAGACTTCTGACTCAGTGCATCGACAACCAGGTCAGCCTTCCCTAGATGGTACTTGATCCAGCATTTGTAGTCACTTATTGTCTCCAACCACCTCCTCTATTTCATGTTAAGATTCTTATAACTGAAGATGTATTTCAAGCTCTTGTGATCTGTGTAGATCTCACAGGCTTCGCCATAGGGATAGTGTCCCTAGATTTTTAAAGTGAAAACCACTGTAGCTAACTCCAGATCATGCATGGGATAATTCTTTTCATGATCTTTTAGTTGGCAAAATGCATACGACACAACTTGACCATCCTGTATCAAGAAGCACCTGAGAGCAAACTTGGATGCGTTGCTAAAGACCATCATTGGCTTGTGTGGCACGGGTAGTGCCAACACAAGTGTTGTGGTTAGCCTCCTCTTCAGTTCTAGGAAGCTCTTCTTGCACTTCTTGGTCCAGATGAATTGGGTGTTCATTTTAGTCAAGTTCGTGAATGATCCGAAGAGTTTGGACAAACATTCCTCAAATCTTCGATAATAACCTACAAGTCCCAACATACTTATGATCTCATGTACAGTCTTGGAACATGGCCAAACTATTACTACTTCAATCTTGCTAAGGTCCACCGCTACTCCATCCTAGGAGATTACATGCCCAAGGATTTTAACTTCATTCAACCAGAACTCGCACTTGTTGAGTTTTGCATACAATCGATGCTCCTATAATTTTCCTAGTATCAGTTGTTGGTTGTTCATGTGGTCCTCCAGATCTTACGAGTAGATTAGAATGTCGTTGATGAAAACCACTACAAATGGTATCCAAGAAGGGTTGAAACACCTAGTTCATCATATCCATGAATGTTGTGAGTGCATTGGCCAATCCGAATGGCATTACCCTAAACAGATAGTGCCCATATCTAGTTCTGAATGCAGTCTTGGGCACATTCCTCTCCTTGATTCTAAGCTGGTAATACCTCAACCTAAGATCAATCTTGAAAAATACTATTGCTCCTTGTAGTTGATCAAACAGATAATCAATCTTGGGCAAGGGATACTTATTTTTTGTTGTCACCTTTTTAAGCTCCCAGTTGTCTATAGACATCTTGAGAGTCTTGTCCTTCTTATTAACAAATAGCACCAGCGCTCCCCATGGTGACAAACTTGGTCTGATAAACCCCTTGTTCATAAACTCATGTAGTTGCACCTTCAACTCCTTCAGTTCTAATGGTGCCATTCGATAAGCCTTGCATACGAGAGTTGCTCCAGGTTCCAAGTCAATTGCAAACTCAATTTTTCGAATAGGAGGCAACCTTGGGAGATCGTTGGCGAAAACTTCTGGGAACTCCTCAACAACTGGAATCCCCATTACCTACTTCATCTTCGTTGGTTTCAACACTACTTGAACCAAATATGCTTCCGGTCCACTGGCCAAATATTTCTTGGCTTGAATGGTTGATATCATTTGGGTATCTACTTAACTCTAATGCCTGCAAACTCCATACTTTCTTCTCTAGGTAGTTGAAAAATGACCACCTGACTCTAACAATTGATACTGGCATAGTATTGGAACAGTTAATCCATTCCCAAGATAATGTCGAACCCAAGAAGGTTGAACATTATCAAGTCTGCTTCCAACACTCTTCCTCCCAAGTCTAAAAGGCAACTAATGCAACCCTTGAATGTGTTACTTCTCCAATCATTAGAGCCACTACCACAGTTTGCAGTAGGGAATTCTTTTGTAAACTATGCATTCAAGCGACTGTAGCAGATACGAATGACTATAGCGCACCCAAGTCAAACAAGGTACAAGCGTAAAATTCGTACAGTTTAACTCTTCCTGATAAAGTCAAACATCCTTAATCTTAATAATTTGCTTGATAAAATGCAATAATTCCAATAATTAAGGCAAGTTTGTACCTGTGATGACTCCTGCTTCTTGGGTTTCTAGAGCCTCCTCATCAACATCTCTAGGCATCAAAATATATAGTCAGGCCTGTACGGATTGTCTCTAGCCCAACCTTCTTTCACGTGGGCCTTGTCAATTACCTTCGGCCACACTAGGGTATTCCCTAGCGAAGTTCCATGTCTGGGGGCATCTAAAGTAGTTGTTTTTACCTTGACAACAATCTCCTTCATGAAACTTGTTGCATCGGCTGCAAACGGGTGCTCTACCCCCAATGGGAACTCCCATGGTTGCTTGTAGTCATGCCCCAGATTTAGACACGAATTTATGGGGTTACCTTGAGCTGCTTCCTTCCCTAATATAAGTCCTCCTCTTCTGACTTGTTGCCATGGCCACCAGGCTATGGTGCTCACATTCAGCTATATAGGGTACTTCCACTAGCCTCTAGAAATTCTAAGTTTGATGGCAGGCAACTTGAGCACGTATCCACAGTTGTAATTCTTCCTGAAAACATTCAGCTTGCATCTCTTCAATGGATGTAAGATGTGTGGCAAACTTCCCTAGTTCCATAAACTTTGCGACATACTACTCCACAGTCATAACCCCTTGGAAAAGGCTGGCAAATGCCCTTGCCTTTTGTTGTCTCTCGGTGTTTAGGAAGAAGCGGTCGTTAAACTCCTTGAACTGCCTCCAAGTCATGGCTACTATTGACCCAATTCCATTACCAGAAGCTATTTCTTCAACCTGGGGTTGTGATACTCACACACCCATATAAAAACATTTAACTTAGAATCTAACAAAAACACAAAATCTAGTTTACATGCATAATTCATAGTAAGAAATTCAGCAAACAATTATAAAACATAAAGCATGCCAATAATAAATATTCAGCAAATAATTACATGATGGAGAGCAATACAGCAACAAATACATTATGACAAAAAGTATATGTTGAGAAATTCTAACAAGCATTCACAAGTTGTAATTCAATGCAAGGGAGAGAATTTCCAGCTCACATTCACAAGTTCGAAAACAGTGCAAAAGTATGGAAATTCTCAATACCCCATTGCAACTGAATAACAGTGTGAACGAGGGTAAAATCTCCACATCATAATTTACTATTGTAGTAATAAAAGCAAGGGATTTACAACATAAATAATAATTGGACAATCAGTCAAGGTTCTATCGAAAAACGACACATAATCACAACTTCATTGGGCTCTCGGTCTCATCACAACTACACAAATCATCCCAACACTTCATAGGGAACTCGGCCACATCACACTATACAAATCATCCTAACACTCTACAGAGCACAAGGCCAAATCACACACAATAGAGCATCAACAACAGGTTCATAAGGCAACACAACTCACAAGTCCAACAACACCATTTCATAAGCATAATCAAAGAGCCACTTACAACACGAAAGGAAAAATTTATGGATGATCACAAGTGTCCTGAGCACCACTGCTTCCTGTGGTTGTTAACGTCAACTGGAGGTGCAGTGATCTCTTGGGTGGTTGTGGGTGTCTCAGGCAAATAGAGAAACTGTGTGTATGATGTGTTTCAAGGATAGAGAGAGAGGGTGAGACAGAGAGTAAGGAAGGGGAAACCGAGAGGGAATGCATAGGTGGTTGGCCAGCAGCCTAAGCGAGGTGAGAGAGAGAGAGGGTGAGATGAAGACAGAGAGAATGAGACGGACAGAGAGTGACGGAGACAAAGGGGGAAAGGAGGGAAAGTGAGAGAAGACAAAGGGAGGAGAAGCTGGCTAGCGAGAGCTGATAAGGGTGGCTAGCGGCTTGAAAATTTCACAAAGAGAGGGAGGCAAAAAGTTGCGAAGACATAGAGGGAGAAAAAGAGAATGCAAGGAAGAGAGAGAGTGTGGGTAGATAGAGACCGAGATTCTAGATAGGGAAGAGCCCACCGTTGTCAAAGGGAAACAAAGCGCGGCTAAGGTTAGGCTTTTCGAACCCTAACGTTGTGAGCCTCTAGACTGAGAGAGAGGGAAGGATCAATGACACTTACCATGACCTTAGCTCGAATGGTGTATAGCAGCACCAAATGGTGGTAGATGAAGGAAGAGAAAGAAAGTGCGAGAAAGGGAGAAGAGAAATCGGAGGGAGGGAGAGTGAGACTGAGAGATGAGAGGGAGGCAGAGAGAGATGTTGTTGGAGGTGGGGGGTTTTCAACCCATTTATAGGCCAGGGAACCCCTTCAAGGGTGGTAAAGTTCTTGGCTTTGGTTGGGGGAGGTGGGCAGTGCTGCCATTCGGTGTAAGTGTATTTGTGTGGTTGGTGTGCAAAGAGGCACACAAAGATCACGAGACGGAGAGAGGCCAATATGAAGGGAAGGAAGAGAGGAAGAGAGCGGAAAGGGAAAAGGAGAAAGGAAAAAGAATTAGGGTTTGTGTTTATTGGTCAAATGATGTCGTTTTGATGGTGGGCTTGGGCCTTAGTTGCGGGTTGGGCTTCACATAATATTGTTAGTGAAATACATAATAATATAATAAAGTCGAGGTATAACTTAAGTAATTATCTATATATTCTTCTATTTATTTTTTGTTGTCCTAGGGCTTACTTAAGTCTAAGATTTGATTTGTTGATTTTTTTTTTTTTTTTTTTTTGTCGTTATTTATAAGGAAAATTAATTAATCATTCAAATTCTAGAATATTAAAAGTTCGACCATATTGTTAATTAGATTTGTTAGTTTTTTCTTTCCAAAAAGGTATGTACATTCCATCGATAGGCTCTTGCGACCAAATGAAACTCGTTCGATCATTTCAATCGGAGAAAAAGGCCCAAGCAATCGAGAATATATATATATCAAAATAACAGATCAGGTATGCTGATTTTGTCTTAGCTTACTTTCCCATAATTTTGGCTTGTGATTTGGCCAGCATCTTCAGTTTTTCTTTTGTGATAATCTATGATCTACTTGGTATATATATAAAGTTTTGATAGTATGGAATTTTACTCCCTTGAAGCTACATTATTTATTCCTATATCAAACTAAACTTATGTAGTCCAACAGCAATGATTGATACACCTAGCTAGCTACAATATTTCATTTTTACAAGTTTTTTATAATTGTTTTTTCTAAATAGAGGGCGATTATGTAAAGATTTGAAATTCAATTAAAAGAAATTAATTTTTTTTTAATGAGGTAGCACCATCACATTGGTTGATTGTAAAAGAAGATTAATGTAAATGACCCAAGAAAAAAAAAACACAAGAAAAGTCATCTTACAATAATATCAAGCACAGTAAGCAGTAAGTGGGTTTTTTGAACTATGCATCAGGGCTTCGGGCACTAACACCTATGATGAGCTTCATTGTTAACGCCTCATGGAGACAAGCAAGATTTTTTTTTTTGAGAAATAGACTGGATTTATTAATGAAAATAAAGTTATAGCTGTGACTGATACATACAAAAAAAAAAACTCAGATTACAAGTTAACTACTCACTGTTAAGGCTCCACCAGTACACAAATTCATTTGTGACTGGTATGGTCTTGACTTCTAGAACTCTCTAAAAACAAACCGTCTGAGAGACTCCACTCTGCCTAAAGCAGAAATTTCAAACCCCACCCACCAGAGGAAGAGAGGACTTTCACTCTATGGACAAAATGTCCAGGAGACTATTTCTTTTTTATTATTAACCTAAAACAAAAGAAATAACATAAAAATGTAAATGATATATGGGAAAATAACAAAATACAGCTTGAAAAATTGTAGATCCGCATTTTCAACTTTAGAGGAAATAAAAAAAGCAAACATAGGGACTGTGGTGGCGCGTGAGAGACATGCGCCACCCTGGAAGTACAATGGACAGTCGAGTCTGAAGAAACCGATGACCCTGGTCTCAGAAATGTCGCACGTGGCGGTAGTAGAGCTTCCCTTGCGGTGGTACATGGATGTCACGCGCATACTTTGGACCGTGCATGTGGCTCACGAGTCGCTCCGTTCAACGAGATTCTTCGCCTGTCTGAAGGATCGGCGCCTTCAGAATCTTGTAGTGGGGCGCATGGTGGTCACTGAGCTCCGAAGAACAACAGATCGACATTTCGCCCTACTTTGAAAAAACACACAAAACCATAAAAGATAAGAGAAAAAATTAAAGAGAAGAGGGAGGAGGGAGGAGGGAGGAGGGATGAGGGATGAGGGAGGGAGGAGCCGAAGCTCCAACCCCCCTCCTCTAGTTTGGATTTTTTTAGGAGACCTTCTCTAGAAAGAAGAGGGAGAGAGCGAGATGTCACCAAGCAAGATTTAGATTATATTCTAAAAGAACTAATCAATTATATAATTAGAATTATATTGAAATTATTATAAAAAACAAGAACTTTTTCTTTCTAAACAATGTGAGATTTTATATATCACCTATATCATTATCACTTGGTATGGAATATCGCATATATATATATATATATATATAATAAAGTTCCTCACTAATCAGAAACTAATGTCAACATTCAAAGACTGCGAAATACTATGCAAAAAAAGAAATATTCTGCTAGCTTTGTTTGGGTAAAAGTTTTCTAATATGATCTATAAGCAAACAAATTTTGTTTTTTTTTTCTTTGCAGTACTGTCGGCAACGTGTTATTATCTAGTTTCAGGAGTCCTCGACTTCTTTGGTATACCCTGTCCACTCCATCAAAATCATACACTGATTTTTTAAGGTTTTTTTTTCTTTTTTATTATTATTTATATAAGTTCAACCAATTAACTAATTGACAATGTCTCGATAATTGTCGAAGGAATTGTGCAGTTGTACAAAATGAAAAAGATCCATGTCCAGTACAATGAACTTCTTTCTCACGTGTAAAGTGATATCAGAATCAAAAAGTCAACTACTTATGGATGGCCTAGTTCATACTGCTATTTGCCGGGCTGCCATGAACGGGATTTTCGAGTTTGTTTCTAAGATGCTTGAAACGAATCGACAATTTTTATGGACCGGAGATAGAAATGCAAGGAACATAGTTATGATTGCTGTCTTGCTTCGTCAATAAAAAATCTTTAGCATTCTATACGGGCTAGATACGATGATGAACTAGTACTCCTTTAGTAAACGTACGTTTACTAAATGTCAATGAAAATAACATGTTATATATGGCAAGGAAGATAAAAGTGTTAGACCCCCACGTCGAGTTGCCTCAAGAGGAGCCGCACACGCCCTAGCCATGGTGGGTACTTGCACCTTGGCTAGCCCACAACCATGCCTTGGCTCGTGGGGTGACACGCACGGGGCGCCCAGCATGCATGCATGCCTTGGCCCGTGCGATGGCACCCACGGGGTGCCCAGCATGCGGGCTAGCAAGGCTAGCAGGCACACGGCAGCACGCGCAGCACAGGCTAGTGCGCACAGGCGCGCAGCACAGGCCCCGCGCGCACAGGCGCGCAGCACCAGGCGCCCCAGCGGGCCGCACACCCAGGCACTTTGCAGTGCGCAGGCCCGTGCGCGCATCAGTGGGCCGCAGGGCCCTACTGGCACCCATGCGCCGCACAGGCAAGCCAGTCCCCGCTCGCGCGCGCATGCCCAGACTGACCATGCCGCACACCCGCATGGCCTGGGTTTCTCCTGCCGCACATCAACTTGACCATGGGTCCTTGCCGCATGCCAGCACGCCCACGCCCATCCTGCAGCGCACCAGCGAGGCTAGTGGCACGCCCCATGGCGTGCCATCCAGCTCACGGCTCCAGCCAGTGCCATGCGGAGCAGGCCAGTGGCATGCCATCCAGCGCACGGCTCCAGCCCGTGCCATGCAGCCAACGCCCAAGCCAACCACATGGACCATGCCGAACCAACACTTAGCCATGGACCAACCAACCAACATGCAACCACTTAACCCACCTTGGGTCCGTGCATGTCACACCATGGTTTAGTCCATGGCTCCTTTTTATTGTTTTACTTATTTAATCCTTTTATTATTTGCTATTTACTTTAAAGGGATCATTTTGGGGTTTCCAAGTTGTAACCTATAAATAGGACCCTTAGTCATTTCATTCCCATCTTTTGGCAAAACTCTTAGAGAGAGAACATTGTTTGAGAGATCATCTTTTGGTGCAAGTGCACTTGGGCAATTTGGGTGCAATCCGTGAATCCCAAATTGATTTATCATTTTATGAAGTTTAATTATTCCTTGTGCAATACGTGAATCAAGGCTTGATTGTTTATTTATTCTTTGTTTGATTCTTGTTTATCTAAGAGCAATAGTGTTCTATATATTGTTCTTGGAAGTTCATATTTGTTCTTGAAGTTCTTCTTTAATTTTAGTCTCTCCATCCATTTGATTCTACATTTCGACTTAAAAAGGTGTTAGTCAACTTTCCATAAGTTGTTCTAACCCCTTTTGGTTACCCTAGCCGAATAGCAACATTTGGTAGGTCAAATCCCATTCGGCCACCTATTGCCTTATTGGGACTTGCCTAGCCGCCACCCTACATTCCTTTTGCATCCAACATAATTAGGAAACTTTCCTAATTCCAGCCCTATCCCATTTCGGCAACCCTAACTATCCCTTTCCATATCCTACTTTGGTAACCCTAGCCGCCCCATCCTTTTCCCATTTTGGCAAACCCTAGCCGCCACAACCACTTACCATATTGAGCTAACCCTAGCCGCCAACCTCATTCCATATTTGGCAAACCCTAGCTGCCAACTTCCTTACCCTTTTGGGCAAACCCTAGCCGCCATTATCCTTTTCTATTTCGGGAAACCCTAGTACACCTCATAGCCGTGCATCACCCATCATCCTACCCTACACTTACATCATCCAACCCTAATATCCCTTACTCTTACTAGCCGAAATACACAACCCCATATTGGCACATTGGTCACCTTGACCATCTTTGGGCGTGGACCAAGCAAGAGAAGGACTTGGACTCGGTCACCTCAAGGCTACTATTGGCTTAGCAAGGCAAGTGTTTAGGGACTAGACCGGAGTCCCTAACAAGAAGATTCCACTTGGTTAATAAAATCCCAGGAGTACTAGTTAATTTACAAATGTAAAGAGAGTTATAATGGTTCAAGGTCCTCTCTCTCTCTACATGTCATTGGCCTAGCAGCATCCTTAATTTGTGCACCTCCTTGTTGGCCTCCTCTTTCTTCAGGTAAGTCTACATTAATTTTCAGCTTCATGGTACAGTGAAAGAAACACCAATGCCACATTGAACATCTATTACATGCAGGTGAAATATCATATCCTTCCAATGCAACATCATGCTGCATGCGGTCCGATTCTTCTTGTTCCAAATTGGGACAGCTAGCCATGTTGGCATTTCTGATCTTGAACAATATTATGACAGTTAAAAAGCATGAAATAAAAGATTGTGAGACCTTTTCTATCTTTATATTTTGATCAGGCCGTAGAAGGCTGAGGCTGAGGTACTGTGTACAGGGATATATTATAAGGATTAATTGTCTTATAGAATATCAATTCCAGTCTTTTTCTATATCCTTGTACATGTCTGAAATATATATCTAGCACTATATAATTTTCAATATTGGAGCTAACGATTTTAGCACGGACTAGGTAGATTAATCATAATTTGGAAGCATTGACCTTATTAAATTTACTATTTCTTCTGTGTAAGGTTAGCCTTTTGACAGGTTTAGAGGGTGAGATGAGAATTTTGTGTTTTGTTTGAAAGTTTAAAATAGTATGTTTTAATATAATTATTGTTTTGGGATTTTAAAAAGTTGAATTGAGATTTGAAAAAGTTGAATTATTTATTCTATTTTATATGGAGATTTGAAAAATGTGTAATAATGAGATGAAATGAGATGAGAATTTTGTATTTTGTATTTTGTCTTTATAATACTATGTATCCAAGTAAATAGTTTTCGGAGCATTCTTGATCTAACAATTTATTTCTAACAAATGTTGAAGGTAGAGAGAATTGTCCATCCCAAGGCTAAGGAAAGTACCAACTAGGATGGTTTAAGTCCCCAACAATTGCATGTTCACGAAGAACCACGAGAACATGATGGAAAAGGGAGAGAATGGATGAAGAACACAGCAAAGTCATGTATGATGGTGGGTGATCTCATTGTTACGATTATGTTTGCAGCTCTCTTTACTCTTCCAGATGATAACAACCAAAATACGGGCTTGCCAAAGTCCTTAAACAAAAAATTGTTCAGGGTCTTTATTATATCTGATGCCCCTTATCCTTTTTTTTGTCCTCAACTTCAATCTTGATATTTTTTAGAATCCTAACATCTTCGTAATTCAGAAGATGATTTTCTTGAATATTTGCCGAGGTAGATGATAATAGACATTTTCATCCTCTTTTGCTCTATTGTGACCATGATGATAACCTTTTCCGTGCTCTTTTAATCATCCTACATGAGCAATTACATATTGCAATTCCTCTTATTTGTTTGGCTCGTATTCCCAGTCACCTTCTTCGTATGGATTCAGTTCCTCATTCTAAAAGATATGATCACTTCAACGTATGGGCCAAGCATCTTCGACAGGAAAATAAAATGTTAATTAACGTAATTGATCCACTGTATAATTATGGTGCTAATTGCAACAGATCACGATGTATATTTAAACATTTTACATACATTGATGTTCTATTCAATAATTTTGAGAGACAAGAAAATACGGAGTAACTATGGCCCTGGATTGATGGAAGTCCTTCCATCAATTTCAATGCAAAAAGAAATTGTTCGATGCATTCTATAATAACTAGTTTCATGTGGATGTGACTCTGAGAGAGAGAGAGAGAGAGAGAGAGAGAGAGAGAGAGAGATGCTGCATTCTGATATGCACCACTAGTGCTTCACTCGAAAGAAGATTTCTTAGGTGGCCGCTGGTTTGCAGGATAGTCCCAACACTTTGAGGGCAATAGCCTGAAACTTTTGAGGGCAGTCTGTCTCTCTGTCTCTATCTGTGGGATTATTCCTATCTTGGACGGCTCCTGCTGTATCTCGGTGGATTGGTCTTGGCAACATCAACAACTATCATCCAGCCATTAATGATCTGCAAGGACCAGCAACCAAAAGGCAGCCTTTCTATTATTGAGAGTTTTTTAAATTGTTTTATCTATAATTCTGAACCAAAACTGAAGTGAAACCAAACCATTTTTGGGTATTAACCACGAGAAATACAAGGAAGATTCATATGAAAAAAATATATATGTATATGTATAAATATATATAAGAAAAGCGGAGGGGGGAAGATGCCAGCGAACTAACCTTGCCATTCATCTCTTTGAGTGCTGTACTAGCAGCTTCCTCTGTAGTGTACTCTATGAATGCATAACCTTTGGACCTTTTAGAAATTTTGTCCATTATAATTTTTACTGTTGAGAAAGCATTACACCAGTATAAGCATACCAATCCAAGGAATTGAAATGCTGATTTTATGAGCACAAAATTGCAACCTACCTTCAACAAGCTCGCCAAAGCCTTCAAATGCTGTTCGTAAGGTTTTCTCAGATGTATAGAATGACAGGCCTGTTTATTGAAAGAGATTGCCAAGCAGTGTTGTTAGCGATCGAACAAGAAAAGAGGGAGAAATGAAGTTACTGGTACATAAGGAATTTTTTTTTATCTCGTGAATAGAAACTAATAAATGCTCCCATAATGTGAAACCTTATTGTATTTGAAGCTATTTTGGGAGATTTAAGTCAATTTAAACTCAGAAAGGCATACTTCAACAAAAAAATATTCAAAAAGAAGCATGTATGCTCAATAAATTAATAAGAGGTCTTTTGCATCTTGAATCACTCTTAGAAGCAAAGAATCCATAAGTCAAGTCCAAGCTGCAACATACCGGTAATAAATAGTTTCTTTGTTTTTATAGGGGATGTTTGACTTGCTTCTGAAGAATCTGCCTGAGCCATAGAACTCTGTAAATTTCCTGCAAAATAGGGTAATTCTATGCATCAACCTACACACTACACACACCATGCATTCAAATTTTTTTTTTTTTTTTTATTAAACCTCAATACACTAAGTGTGTTAAGTGTGTGATGAATAGTAGGCTGATGCAAATATTTTTCCTGCAAAATAAACCTTGTTTACTCTACAATGGAAAAATCTGGCAGTGGTCAACTTTAGATCAAATCTAAATTACAGATAATTCTTTTTTGTTATGTATAGGTAATGGTGGAATGACAAATTATTCATTGCAAATTGGCTTCCTATTAAAAAAATCAAGATTTATTACTTCAATAGCTTAAGTACAACAAATAAATGCTATATAATCTAAGTTATTAAATAATCAATTGCAAAGTTTCCTCTAAGATAAGATTAGAAGAGGTTTGGATTCAGAGATGAGTTGAGATGAGTTGAGATGGTTTGTGAATAGTAGAATAAAAGTTGAATTATTTATTATATTTTGTATGGAAATTTGGGAAAGTTGTTTTGGGATTTGAAGAAATTGAATTGTTTATTGTATTTTGTGTGGGAATTTGAAAAAGTAATAATGATGAGATGAGATGAGCTGAGATGGGTTTTGAATCCAAACCTCTCCAGTAATGTCATCTTCCACTTCAAAGTGGAGATCCTCTCCAAAGGAATTAAATCATACTTAAGCAAACTAACAAAACCATGATAAAATATTAATCCATGAACACTCTAGCACCCGGTAACATGGCAATAATTAAGTTATTATTTTCAAAATCAGCTTCCCTTGCAAAGACATTGAACATCTCTCTACCTCAATACATCTCCAAGACTTCCAGCAGCTTAGCTAGCAAGACAAATATCAGATTGGCTACACTCACCTCCTTCTTACCCCAACATCATATAACTTTCAAATCTGGCTATGTTTTATATCTAAATTTTTTAATGAGTAGTGCTACACGTACGCACAATTTTATGCACAATATTATACGTACTGAGTGACGGCCCCATTTTATTAGTGTTTTCTTTTTAAAATTTTCACCATTTATAGTAGCTGACATATCAGCACGTATAGTTATGTAACTAAATTATAAGTATAAATAGCATTTTCCCCATTTAATATATCTCAAAGATCAAGATATCACCATATACAACTACGCTAAAACAGATAAGTTAAGTTCGAAGCTAGTGAAGACATAGAGGATATGATACCTGCCTTGAAATTACAATCGGAATTAGATATTATATGGAAATGGATGTGGATGTATTTTTACTACACAAAGGGACAAACCTCCATAATCCTTATTCTCTGACTCAAAGCTTTTATCTGGCAGTACAGATAATACACCTGGTACACCTGCACATTTGGAAGCATTTGTCCTAAACCAACGAAATGCATCACAATGGAAATTGTGGTAAAAAAAATAAATTAAATGAAAATACTAACCAGCTAGTTCCCTTGCACTTTCATCATCAAGCTCACAGCAGAACCCAAAGTTTGACCGCCAAGAAACGTGATATATACACATTTGAGCATCCTTCTCACTACAAAATTACCATTACATTTTCAGGGTTAAGAAAAACAAGGTGATCGAAGGAAGAATATCAAATTGATGCTCTGTTCGAAACGTTACAACAAAATGGAACAGGAAAAAAACACTCAAATCTTGTTTTCTTACTTCCCCAACACCTTGGTCAGTGCTTGAGCATAATAATCAACCATTTGTGCCTTTGTAACAACTCCAACCCCCGGCTTGTCCATCCGAACAAGCCAGTGATTGGTATTCGCCACAGGAAACAACAGAGTACTTCCTGTTAGTGAGCTGTATGCCTTTTTAACAGCACTATAATCCGGGTCGGGCCTAACCGATAAAACCTCAGGTAGACCTACAGGACATTCGCCGCACATAAGTAGCAATGAAATCGTCTTTCACAACTTCTCCCCAAACATAAAATCTGAAGGACCAATATGGTGCAGAATTGAAGCACAACCAGATGATTCATTCTGCTGCAAACTAGAATCATATCAAAGAAAGCGTAAAAGAACAGAAACTTACGGGCGAGCTCGAGGGAAGTATCTTCGTCAATGTCACAGCAAAAGCCGAAGGGGGAATCACAAGAAGCATGATATATACACATCTGAGCATCCTTCTCACTGCTCAAACCACAACCAAAACATAATTCAGACCAAAAGCAAACATTTTTATCTGAAACTTAAAATGAAACATACCCACCTGCCCAATACTCTTGCTAAGGTATTAACGTAATAGTTAATAACTTCTGGTTTGGAATTGACCCCTTGTGGAGGAGCCTCCATGAGCACCATCCAGTGGTTGTCACTGGGAGTCAGAAATGTCTTTGTAGTTGAAGTTAAAGTCGCACTTGGTGTGGAAGAGAAACAGATAAAAGAAATGAAAGAAGAAGAGAAAGAGAGATGAAGGTGGTTTCTTTTGCTCGGCAGATTGGGAAATTTGATGTTTACAGTGGGATTTTGGGGTTGGCTTTTGTGGGCTTTTCTTGGGAATATATGAGGTGTTATGGTTGCGGCTGAGGGGAAGAGAACTTCCATGGCCGCTGTTATGGTTTAATGGTAAAGCTATCAGCTTTTCTGCCTTTTTATCTCTGCAGACTCTGCCCGTCGTGCTGATATTTCTAGGCGCTCGAAACTTGTCGGGTAAATAGCGAAAACGGTGGTGTCCGAGTCCTTTAAATACGGGTGGGTTCATATCGGGTCCAACGGTTCCCCCAATTATTTACTATTTACTATCTTTCTTCCTTTTTTTTTTTTTTTTTTTTTTAATTTTTCTTATATTCTTTAAAAAAATTTAGAAACATTGAAAAATAATTGAATTAATTTTCTCCCTCTTTAAACTTTATCTTCTAGCTCTTCCAAGGGAAAAGAGAGTCGAGAATGAAGATAAAGATGTGAGATGCCATTTACTCGTGCAATTCCCCGTTGAGAACTTAAGCTTTATCATAATGAAGATAGAGGGATATCTCGTAATGTATTCCGTCATAAATGTAAATTTTTTTGATAAATAAATGATGACAGCTTCCTTTCAAAAACAGTTCTTAAAGAGATGATAAATAAAATAAAAAAAAGTGCACATTTGGTGGTAGTTTTGTAAATTGAGTAATAATTGGAAAAATAAAATATAATTTTTCCAAAATCTAAAAACATGACAGCATTATATGTGGGTGTTCTATTTTTCTTTTAGAATTATTATTCTATAGTAATAAATGTATCATATCTTACATAATAGAATGAAAATGAGACTGTGATGGGGTATATATAATTTTTCTTATTTTATTTTTACAGCATTTTTTTATCTCTCAAGAAAAGTGAACATCCTTTAGGGAGTGCAAAGATGCGCGCATTAAGGAAAGTAGCAGAGAGAGAGATACTTTCTTAAGAAAATTGCAGACATAATTATAACATCAATCTACTCAAGGACGCAGAATATTTACATTATCCGCTAAGAAAAACATTTACAAACTACTTAAGACCTACAATCAATGGATCATCAACTATCACCTAGAAGTGGAGCTTCAATGTCATCCCCCGACTCCGAAACGCAGTTTGAGGCTTCGTCAGGTTTAAGCAAGCAAGCATAACATAAAGCAATAACCTGAGGAAATTAGAAGGTTGGTTTAGTTGAGAGAGAGAGAGAGAGAGGGAGAGAGAGAGAGGTGTGGGGAGTAGATGCTCACCATGCATATGGATGCACATACAAGGCTGAAACCTTTGCAGTTGAATGGGGCACTTTTAGATATGAACCATGCTGAGACAGAAATTGAACTTTGTTAGCAAAACATGAAATGATCAAAACATTCACATTGCAACTTTGACTTAGTCCACTCACAAGTTAATGGACTCATTACAAGTGGTGATAACAGACTTGCTATTGATTCCACACCAGCAATAAATCCTTGTGCTTTCCCCTGTAAAAGCAATCGAGGATGCAAAGCAATGGGGTTGTTGCCACCAATGGATAAAGGTACATTAGTTTTTATAATGAAATGTTGACTGCATTTGAATCAATAAACAACTTCATGATATATCAGACAAAAATTACTAAGAAAAAGGGAGAAAAATGGGACTAATCATCGATTTTCTAGGTGTACCCTACTGCATGTAAACACAAAACTCACCCACAAGTCATGCTTAATTTGATTTTCACTAATACCAGGTTGAGGAGCCTGACTCATTTTTTACGATTGAGTTCAAAACTTGTTTAACAAAGTATAAAACGGCATCTTCTAGACCAAATAGCACTACTTCTATATATTACAAGTATTCAGTAGCCTATCCCAATTTATGAAAGATGATTTTTGGTGGAAATACTAATTAATGGGAAATATACCCATATAATGGACTGCAAGGTAATAGGATCATAGGTATGTTTCAAACCTGATTGGTTGAACTTGATGCTTTGGAAATGATAGCATAAGTCTGCATATTAAGATTTTGATGAGCAAAATGGAAGTACTGTTAGAATTGAATAGTGAATAGAAAAAAAAAAAAAAAAGGAAACCAAATATTTTTTCAAGTACTTTTATGAAAATAATTGACTTTCAATACTTACAGCAGGTCGTACAAGGACAACAACAACTTTAAATGAGGCACTCAGGTATGGCACCTGCATTGTGGCAGTGCTGCATTATTACTACTAGCTAGTGAAATGTATCCAAAGTTGAAATTCATGAACAAGTTATATCTTTTGCTTTCTCTGCCGTAATGAACACGTTGACTGACTCAATCTTTTAAAGGACAAATTGAACTTTAAAAGAAAGATGAATATCACTGATGATTGTTCTGATCACTGAATTTTTGTAAAAAAGAAACAACCTGTTTTGCTGCATGCACATGAAACTCTCTGTGTCAAAATATATTCAAACTTAAATTGTACCAAAACTTAATATTTTCATGGCTAACATTATGTGTGAATAAACTATACATCATGTAAGGAAATGTGTATACACACACTAATACATCCAAAATCATTAAGACTAAAATAGTGCCTGCACACCTACTTAGTTTTTTCATAAAAAGTTTGCCTTCAGGATAGAACTAGATAACAAATTCATCAAGTTCATACATACCCATGCTGCCCAAGCAAGGCCGTCAAATAATGCCTGCACGGGAAAAATCACCGTTAGTGTTTTCTTTTTTTTTTTTTTTTTTTTTTTGTTGGGGGGTGGTATTTGAGTAGGGCGGATTAAAAAAAAAGCATCAGAAGGTCACTTACATAAGCTATTGAAGCAAGTAAACCCATGCACAATATCACCTTCTCTCCAACCAATGGATTGATTACTGGAAGCACCAACATCTGGAAACAAACCATAAAACCGAATATTTTTTAGCACACAAGCAGAGGATTTAGAGAGACATCTGGTGTAAGCGAAAAACATCACAATACTTGAAAAGGGAAACAAAAGGAAAATTTAAGCTCCATAGTAGACTGTACCTGAGACACAATCGAACCAATTCCAACCATCATCAGAATTTCAGAAAATTGATTCTTTTCAAAACCAAAAGCAGCCTTCAGATAGTACTGCACAGGTATTTGCATCACAATCAAATCATTGAGTCAATTGCATGGATTGGTTGGAATGTACAACTACACTTATGAGCCAGATTAAAGGACTATCTTGGGCTATAACATAAATTTGGAAAGCCTTTTGCTAGGTACTCCATCCAAAGTCTGGAACTTTCACAGCTTCTCTTTTACTGAGCAAGTTTCCCCACAGATGTCCTCCTGTGTTTTAGTGGGTTTAGGACATGTGTGGTTGATTTGGTCGCATACCAGTGCTACCATATTTATGACTCCTCTGATTCAAACTCCCCCCCGACTTCTTCATGATCTACTGCTTCTTCTCCAAGTCTCTCCTGATTTCTCCTCCTATTCCTTTCTCATTTTATTTCTTCTCAAATCTTCTCCTATGCCAGGAACATGTTCTCGAACAGATCCTACTACAAGGTATGCTATGCTGTTCTATGGGTATTTTCCTTTCCCTATTTCTCCATGGCTCTCTTTTTTTTGCTTTTTTTTTTTTTTTGCTTTTGG